>NC_091870.1:5059620-5220892 GCF_019399895.1 Cardiocondyla obscurior | reverse complement strand
TAGACAAGCAGGTCGTGTAAACGTTGTAGTATACAATCGACGCGACAACTGACTGAATCGACCTGCCCTGACTCTAAATACGGTTGAAACGCGTATACATACATTTGTCTAACGTGTGTACATATGTATGTATACTTTGTTATAACTGACCCTTATAATTGAATTAATTTCTCAATTAATATTAATAATGTATGTTGACAGTGCAGCTCCAATGTCGTCAAGATGAGACGTTTCCTGACAATAATATTTTATGGAGCGACAGAGGCAATTTTGCAAATGGAATTTTAATTCTAAAATTTCATTATGTGGCATAACCATCAAAATCACGCCGTTCGTCAGTGTGCCTTCCAATTTAGATGGAAGTTAAACGTCTGGGCAGGAATATTGGCAATAAGAAGTGGCCAAGTATTTTTCTTACATAAAATTGCAATAAAAAACCAAATTTTAAATATTTGTATTATTAATTTGCAGATTGGTTCGTACTTTTTGCCTCCGCGCCTCGATGGGGAAAGATACGCGCAATTTTTGGAAAATTATCTTCCAATTTTGTTAGAGGAGCTTCCTCTACAAATGCGGCAAACGATGATTTTCCAGCACGACGGAGCACCACCGCATTATTCACGTCGCGCGCGAATGGTCTTGGATCGACACTTTCCGGATCGGTGGATAGGCCGAAATGGTCCAATTTCGTGGCCAGCAAGATCTCCAGATCTTAACGTCCTCGATTATTTTGTGTGGGGATACATAAAAAATCGAGTGGAGAATGTGCGCGATCGTAATGTAGAAGAGGTACGCGAAAACATCATAGCGGCCTTCAATACAATTACGCCGAACGTAGCACATCGCGCTACTCGTCAAATTATTCAAAGAGCACGATTATGCATTCAACAACAGGGCAACCATTTTAAGCAGCTAATGCACTAATTTTTAACAGTGGATTAGGCCTATTGGGGACACCACTAAAAAAACGCGCCAAGCTATCTACCTCGCGAGGTGGTGTGGAAACGATAGCGTTTTCATACCGCAATAATAGAATTTCCATAGTCGAAACAATTAAAAAATAATACTTTATTCATCAGGTTGCTTATCTATTAAAGTTATAATAATAAAGACATTAAATTAAGTAAATAATCGCGAACACGAATAGAAAATAAACCCTACAATTTCCTTCGCGCATTGCTCGATGCTTGAATAGATAATATACATTAACGCGATAATAGCGTAAGCTGTGATTTCGGACGGCCAAACCTCTTCCCTCACCATGCGTCGTCGCTTCCCTTACCCGCGCACCGTCCTCCGACTCGCCTAAGAACCGAACCGCCCAATCTATGATTTTTGTAAAGTCGCGTGGGATGGGCCGTACTTCCAGCGTCTCGGTAGCTTTCAGCGGCGCGTTCTTACTCGCACGGGGGGCGTCAAATCTTTACATGTTATTTTCTCGGTTATTTACGCTTAACTTACAAAACCGTATAGGACTTTTCTACTTATTTTTCGAAGCCCAACCTACAGCTAAGAACTTTTTTATATCAACTGGGACACTCTGTATAATGCACGAGCTCCGAAGCTCGTGCAAGTCAGTTCGAGAGTTCGAGGTAGCGACTCGTAACTCTATCACCGAAAACATCCAGGAGAAATAAACACAAATGTATACTTTAAACGACTAAACGATATTTATTTGTATAAACGCCGTACACCTCCTACACTAGAACGTGTAATATTCGGAGGACGGACCCCGTGCACCGCTCCGGTGCAACATTTTGCAGGGATGGACGAAAGGGATTAAGAAGGGTTTAATAAAAGTATACATTTTGATAAAAACAATAATATATGTATTAACATTATTTATTTCATAAGTTTATTTGGTTTATCAGAAGAGACAGGAGATATGGTACAATGGTAATTCATGACATCGAAGCTATCGTGACTACCGCTACATTGACGGGCGCGATTGTGCGGACACCGACTATAGTTAAAAGACGAGAGAGTCAGGAATATATATCTGCTCTCTTCTATACCTCGATCTCGACCAAACACACGGACACGACTGTTTCTTTGTGTGCGTGTGTTGCCGAGGTGCCGAATCAGCGATCACTAAATTAGGGTGATTTGCAGTTTAAAGTAACTAAGGCATTGAGTATAGTCGACATAGAAAATGAAGTGTAGATAAAGAAGGGAGTGGCGAGGTAGACAGGGTAAAAAAAATTGAAAGTAATAGTGTCGGTAAAAAGGAGTTAGAGATAAGGTAGAAAGAACGGATTAAAGTAAAAAGATGAGTGATGATTTAGAACAAGAAAACAAGGGAAGAGGGAAAGAAGATGTAGAAATGAAGGATGGAAGAGAAATAGGAATTGGAAAGAAAAGAATTTTTTGAAGGACTAGGGTGGAAAGTGGAGGAAGTAGAAGAAATAAGAATGAGAGGTGAAATGAGGGAGGAGGAGATAGTGTAGAGAGAAAAAAATTTACAAAGAGGGGAAATATGGAGGAAGATTGGGGAAGCAAGATTTAATAAAATATATGGAAGAATAAAAGGGGAAGGAATCCCGAGTTATTTGAAAAAGGGATGGAAGGAGGAGAAATATAAAAGGATAGCAAAATTTAGACTTGGGGATGATATAAGAGGAAATTTGTATTGGAGTGACGAGGAAAATAAGAAATCTAAAATTTGTAAAGGGGAAGAAGAGACATGGGAGCATACATGGATACGATGAGTAAACTGGGGGAGTAAAAGAAGATGGGAAGAAGCGATAAAAGATATTTTAAGTGAAGATGGGAAAGGGGAATCTTGATTAAAAATGTTGGAAGAGGTAAGGGAAGGGGCGAATGTGTCTGAATGTTAAAATGATAGAAAGTTTAAAGGTACGAAAGAAAAAGTGCCGGAAGCGGGGGTCCCGGAATAAATGAGAATGATGATTTGTTAAAAGTATGCATGGTATAAGGGTGGTTCTCTCTCTCTCTCTCTCGTGCAATGAATGATAGAAATTTGATACAAATATTTGTAAACAATATTTGTAAACAATATTTACAAAAATGTAATGTTGATTATTGAAGTAATTTTTTTTAGTGTTTACTTTTAAATTAAAAAAAAAATGCAACACAATCTCAAGAAGAAGCTGGCTTACCTTCAATTGGGTACGAAAATAAAGCACGAAATGAGGTAATATATAGAGCAAATAAACTTTACTGTGTTAATTTAAACATATTTGTTTTGTTAATCAAAATTATGGTTTTGTGTCAAATTTATTTTTAGATACATCTTGCCTCTGATGTATACATATCGAAATCATGTTATGATACCGTTGTTATAATTTTAAAATAGAACGAATTAAATAGAACAGTAAAATGTACGTTTCAGAAAACTAAACAGAAAATGATACCGTCATCTTGTAATGGTGCATTGGATACAATTATGAAAGCACAAAACATAAAAGATAATCCGCAGAATAGTCACGTAATGGTAGCGACTTTCCGGTGTCGCGTAGTCTATGCCGGATTTAGGCTTGCCAGAGCCAAGGTTCGCGCGGATTCGGTGGAACGCGATAGGTCGGGTCTAGTTGCGGCCTGGGCCGACGGAAGCGCCCGTCGGGGAAGCCGAGGTCGCTCGGGCAGACCCGAGGAGCAGCGGTCGGAAGCGCCCGACCGCGGCGATTGGCTGTCGCGCGGCGGATCCGGTGCCGGACGGGAGCGCCCGTCCGGGGAATCGCGTGAGCACAAAGTGCCCTGGCTGTGTGCGGCAGTTGGGAGCGCCCGACTGCGGCGATGCCGGCGGCTGAGTGCCGCGCGGTGGGTTCTAAGCTTGGACGGGAGCGACCGTCAAAGAGAACTGAAGGTTGGTCGGTGTTGTGGCGGCTCGAAGAGCTGACAAGCAGCCTGAGACGAACAGGTGAAGAGCACGCGGTGTAAGCGTGCAAGAGCGGGATGAGAACGCGCGACGTTCGAGCACGGGTGTCCGAGAACACGCTCCGCACTCGCTTACAAACTGTCGAATAGATAAGTGTATTGTTAAGTAAGAAATATAGATAGTTAATTAAGTGCACCGGCAATTCTTAATTTCCTGCGATCTCATGGTCCGCGATTACAAACCGGGGAAACTTATAATAGTCGGGATAACTCGGAGAGCAGCGGTCGGGAGCGCCCGACCGCGGCGATGCCGGCGACTAGCTGTCGCGCAGCGGATCCGGTGCCGGACGGGAGCGCCCGTCCGGAGGATCGTATTCAGCACTAACAAGGGGAGGTCGCGCTCAACGGAACACTGATTTTCTTCAAACTTGCAGAGTTTGAAAATTGGTGTTCTTAGAGATACTTGGTAAAGCCATTCGACGCACTACTTAAAAATAAGAGAGAAAAGTTAGTTTAAATATTTCGTGTCTATAAGTACAAAACAGTTATACTTACTTTCGAAGCAGCGTGGTAGTTCAGAGCGGGAGGCTCAAGTCTAGTAAGCGCGGAATCACTGGTTCGATTCACGTTACGTATTTTATTTTTTTTTTTTAATAATTTTTAATAATTCTTAACTCAGCGGCGCGCGCCATCGTCGGACCGGTGGTCGTCCGACGTATTATCCTTGGCGCGTCCGGTATCGTCCGAGTCGGTGTTCCTTGGAGACGGCGTCGGCCGTCTAGGGCGGATGTTTGCCCTTTTAATGACGAGGCATATGCCCTTGCCACAGTCATGCTACGTGTGAAATTTTACAAAAGAGTAACAAAGACCTTGAAAAACAAGATCAAAGAGATGAAAGTACCATTTACAGAGAGTTATAGTGGCAATAATAATAGCAATAGTGATGGCAGTGAATCAAATAACAGCAATAATGAGTCTAACGATAGCATTTAAATTCTTAATTTATGAACAACATAAATATTTCCAAAGTATTTGAAAATTTTGTTTCTATTATTACTTTGATCGAACATGAAGACAACGATATACATGTGCCTTTATTTTAGATAACGATGTTTCTTTGATATAAACCACGTGATTATAGTGTAACAAACTAAAGTTATTTTTGATTAATAAAAAACACGTGATTCACTTGATAGAAAACACTAAAACTTTCCAAATTTTATATCTTTTGGCAAAGCGTTTATTCAAAACTTGAAAGTTTTGATATATACAGGGTGTCCGGTTCGTTTTGTCACTCCCGAAATTTTGGGGTAGACAAGAATATTTTAAGACGAAAAGTCCTATACAATTATGCAAAATTCGTAACCGTTGATTTTATAAAAATTATTATGTCTCGGCGAATGAACGCTAAGAAATCTATGGGCTGGGCGCGGCGATGGCATTGTTTCGTTTTCTGCAGAAAGTAGCCGAGTCGAATAATACTGATTGGCGAGCGGGTTCGGCGAATGAGCTCTAAGCAACTTAGGGGCCGGCCGCGGCCGCGGCGGCGACGGTGTTTTTAAAGATATAATCTGAGTCAACTCAGAAAGAAACAATCACGTATTGAAGTCTTTGCGGCAAAGATGAAACGAATGCGCTCGCGATCATATGATACCGTGCCGACAAACAATTAAATGTTTCCGCGCTTCCGAAAGCACGATATTAACATTAACATATTATGCTGTCTTTAGGATTTCAGACATCAAATAAAACGTATTTTTAATATTAGGAAATTATTAATATTAAGATGTGCTATCATTTCCTCACTACCTAGCGGTAGATAGCATAGTGCGTTTTTATCGTGGTATCCCCGGTAGGCCTAATCCACTGTCATAGTTTAATTTAAAATTGTTCAAGTGCCCTCCTCTTTGTTGCACGCAGAGTCGGGCCCTTCGAACAACGTCTTGCGTCGCTTGATGGACCATATGCGGCGTAATGGTAGCGAAGGCCGCAACGATGGCCTCGCGTACCTCGTTTACAGTGCCGTTTCTCTGGGGCTCGACTAAGTTTTTATGTGTCCCCATAAAAATAGTCCAATAGAGTCAAATCTGGCGATTGTGGTGGCCATAATTGGACCACCACGACCGATCCACCTGTCGCGAAAGCGTGCGTCTAAAAGTCGGCGTACTCCCCGACTCCAATGAGCCGGTGCCCCATCGTGCTGGTAAATCATGTTTCTCCTTGTTGCCAGCGGAATATTTTTAAGAAGAACAGGGAGCTCGATGTTCAAAAAATATTTATAAAATTCGCCGGTTAAATCTGGCGGAAGAAAATATGGACCAATCTAATACAAATAAAAGAAAATTTTGGTTACACAGTATTTAATAAAATAATTGTTTTTTTTCTGTTTGTACTTGCCACATGATTATCGATGAGTCCCGCCCATACATTTATGGACCATCGATATTGAAAAGCTCCCTGTCTAATAACATGAGGATTTTTATCCGACCAGTAAAGGCGGTTCCTTAAATTAATTACGCCGTTTGGCGTAAACGTCGACTCGTCAGTCCAGAGGATAGAGTCTGGAAAGATGCGTCTCTCCTGCTCTGTGCGAGAAACCCTGCAGTACGAACATTTTTTGATAATTATTATTCCCTCAAAATATCACGAATATAACAGTTAATAAAAATACCTTCACAGAAATAGAACCGTAGATCGTTTATCACACTATTTACACTCAGTATTGTTTTGTTTTGAAAGTCATTTTCAGTATCCTTTATTATTATCAATTGTTAAAAAATATTGTAAATGTTGTCGATAATGTATTATACATAAATTTGACAAAAGATAAAATGTTTAGTCTGTTTACGATCTTTGTAACTTAAACTGGCTTTTTCGACATCTGTCAATTTATCAAGTAAGTCACAAGTGTTGAACCTATTTTATTTAATTACTTATTAAACTACATATTAAATTTAAATGCCTAAGCTTTTACTGAGTGTAAATTTGTGTGTCAAACGAAAGGATGCCTCGCTATTATTCCTCGGAAGAATTGACGGAAATGGTAATAGCGTATGGACGAGCCGGCGAAAACGCGAATCGTGCTGCCGAAATTTACGCCGAACAATTTCCCGGGCGTGCACATTACCCGTGTAATCGTACAATTTTACGGGTTGTACAAAGATTACGGCAAACGGGATGTTTTGTGCATAACATAAATAATGCACCTGCACGTGTTCCGGTTGAAAATCAAGAACGAATACTTCATTTATTCGAAGATCAGCCGGACATGAGTATTCGTCGCGCGTCGTATCAACTAAACTTGTCGAGATACAGGATACACCATACTCTTCGGCAAAATGCGTTGCACCCGTTTCATTACCAGCGTGTGCAACAACTTTTACCGAGAGATTTCGAACCACGGGTGTATTTCTGTGAAGGTATTTTTATTAACTGTTATATTCGTGATAATTTGAGGGAATAATAATTATCAAAAAATGTTCGTACTGCAGGGTTCCTCGCACAGAGCAGGAGAGACGCATCTTTTCCAGACTCTATCCTCTGGACTGACGAATCGACGTTTACGCCAAACGGCGTAATTAATTTAAGGAACCGCCTTTACTGGTCGGATGAAAATCCTCATGTTATTAGACAGGGAGCTTTTCAATATCGATGGTCCATAAATGTATGGGCGGGACTCATCGATAATCATGTGGCAAGTACAAACGGAAAAAAACAATTATTTTATTAAATACTCTGTAACAAAAATTTTTTTTTATTTGTATTAGATTGGTCCATATTTTCTTCCGCCACGTTTAACCGGCGAATTTTATGAATATTTTTTGGACACCGAGCTCCCTGGTCTTCTTGAAAATATTCCGCTGGCAACAAGGAGAAACATGATTTACCAGCACGACGGGGCACCGGCTCATTGGAGTCGAGGAGTACGCCGACTTTTAGACGCACGCTTTCGCGACAGGTGGATCGGTCGTGGTGGTCCAATTATTTGGCCACCACGATCGCCAGATTTGACTCGCTGGACTATTTTTATGGGGACACATAAAAACTTAGTCGAGCCCCAGAGAAACGGCACTGTAAACGAGGTACGCGAGGCCATCGTTGCGGCCTTCGCTACCATTACGCCGCATATGGTCCATCAAGCGACGCAAGACGTTGTTCGAAGGGCCCGACTCTGCGTGCAAAAAGAAGGGCACTTTGAACAATTTTTAAATTAAACAATGACAGTGGATTAGGCCTACCGGTGATACCACGATAAAAAAACGCACTATGCTATCTACCGCTAGGTAGTGAGGAAATGATAGCACATCTTAATATTAATAATTTCCTAATATTAAAAATACGTTTTATTTGATGTCTGAAATCCTAAAGACAGCATAATATGTTAATGTTAATATCGTGCTTTCGGAAGCGCGGAAACATTTAATTGTTTGTCGGCACGGTATCATATGATCGCGAGCGCATTCGTTTCATCTTTGCCGCAAAGACTTCAATACGTGATTGTTTCTTTCTGAGTTGACTCAGATTATATCTTTAAAAACACCGTCGCCGCCGCGGCCGCGGCCGGCCCCTAAGTTGCTTAGAGCTCATTCGCCGAACCCGCTCGCCAATCAGTATTATTCGACTCGGCTACTTTCTGCAGAAAACGAAACAATGCCATCGCCGCGCCCAGCCCATAGATTTCTTAGCGTTCATTCGCCGAGACATAATAATTTTTATAAAATCAACGGTTACGAATTTTGCATAATTGTATAGGACTTTTCGTCTTAAAATATTCTTGTCTACCCCAAAATTTCGGGAGTGACAAAACGAACCGGACACCCTGTATATACAGAGTGTCCAATACCTTATGACTCACTCGAGAGACATGGGTAGTTCTAATTATTTCGAACAAGAAAGTTCCATACTATTTTTTAATTTAGGCGTTTATTTGTGAGAAATCAACGTTTTAAAATTTATTATATTCGACCCAGAGCGAGACGATGTGACGACGTGAGACCGAGACAATGCGACGACGCGTGAGTGACACGATGCGACCGAAACAATCGCGTAAACGTATCGAATGGGAGCACCACAGATAATGATAATTTTTAAACTAGATGTCTATAGTTTTGTACGACTTCGTTTACTTAAGGTCAATAAAGCAGTTTGATGATTATAATTTTAACCGAACGATCTCTTGCATGGACAGTTATTTAATTAAGTTTTAGCGCACGTTTTGTTTGAGACGGTATCTACTTGCTTTTTTAGTATTTTATTTCTTAAATTATTTTCTTGGTAAACTAACGTTCCTTGAATTATCTCTTGATATTTATGTAATTATTTATGAGTGTAAAATCAATGGGCTGAATCAAAACAAATTGCTGAGTCAATACAAATAAATATGTGTATTAATGTACTATTACGATATATTTTTCTTTCCTGCTCGTGAAGAAAAGTCGCGAACAAAAAGGCCGGGCGCGGATAAAAAATCCGCGTGCCGCCGTGACACGAGGAGTAGCGGGGAGGAAAGGTCTATGATCCTCGGCTGTATTCCGGCACGTGACGGCGTGGGTCCACTAGCTGAATTTTTGGGCGCCAGGCACGGGCTCTGCCGTGCCGATATTTTTCACGAAACGAGAACGCACGTAAGAAGAATGATTATTAAGTCGGACCGCGGTCACACAGAATTCGCGAACAAACGGAAAAACGGCACCAAAGAACTTTCACGCGACACCATCAATAGAGTGAATAATTAGACCGTTTATTACGGTAGACAAGAAAAATAACAACAGGAAGAAAAGAACGGAAAGAGTACAGTTAGTCAGTTTTCGTACGATCCTCTCGATCCGGGATCGATCAATACAACACAAAACCGCGAGCAATCGCGTTATCTGAATCTCGCTTTCTAACGAATCACGCGCCGACCCTGAATGTTGTGGTGCCGACCACGCGCCTTCCGTGCATGCGGTGTGTTTTCGCGAGACGTCGAAACACGAAAGAAGGTACGCGTACGGTCGTCCGTTGCTAACGAGATCGTGAAAATTCTTTCCCGGCCTCGGCAGCTGCCGAGGGCTCTCCGTGCGGACGCGACTCACGAAAACTTCACAAATACTAAAATTACTGTACGCTAGATACTCGCCCCGTTGTTTCCTGCGAGGTCTCGCCAACGGTGTTCAGACGCCCATCGATAGCCACTCTCTAATGCTAAGTCCTTGCCCCGTGACAAGGATCCACAAGCAATTTATCGGGCCCGTGTGCCCGTTCAACGTGGCCGGGTATCGTCTGAACCTGCGACTGTCTCTTCGGGAAGCGGAGGGCTTCACAAAGTAACAATTCCGCAATGCGGGTGGAAGATCTCACCGAATAAACACCTCTGGGGCCTCGCGTCGCCCTCGCTCTCTCGCTCTCGCTCGCTCTCACTATCGTTCGGTCGCTCGCTCTCATTCTAACGCTCGCTGTTCGTTGTCCGTTGGGTTCGCGTGTCCACACGGCAGAGAGCAAGAACCGCGCAAAATTTTGGCACAAGGCCTGGCGTATCCCCACTCTTGGGTCTCGTAGATTTTTTCGCGCGCTACGTTGCCGATTTCCCGCGGAAGCAGCTGCCCTCATAGAGACCTATCGGTACTAACAGTTTGGCGCGGGCTTCGGATAGTCCGCTGTCGCGTTAATTCCCCCGCAGGTAACTTTTGGCGCCGAGGTGCGTAGATGGCAGGGCTCTTCCAAGGCTCTCGGGATGGGTGACCTCCCATCTCGAGCACGTATTCGGTCATCTTCTCATCCTGAAGTTTGCGCCTCCGTGTAGTCCGCTGCTCTCGCTTCTCATCCGGCAATGACGGCCCGTAGCCTCGATAATATACGGTAATAACAGAATAAACAAAATCGCGATCGTTAATTACCGCCTCGCAAATAAAGATATAACCTCCCGGAGATTTCCGCGACTTCTCGCTCTCCTGACTACCGCGATTCGTTCGGCGTCGCTGTGTTGTGTGACGGCCGCGGGAAGCTGCGACAAAACAGCAAAAGCCGCCACGTCACAGTACGTATGCAAAAATTTGAATTACATGAAATAAAATAATAATTAATAACATTGAATGTCGTAAGGCCGCGGAGTATACGCCACGGACGATGCCGCTGTGTACGACGTCGACAGAGGTGGTGGCGGCAGTGACGGTGGATCATATGGACTATAGAGATACATATCGCGGTGGCTGTGGTAGCGGCGACAATGCGGCGTATGTCGGCTGCAGTGGAATGAGCGAGGAGCCTCTTACTCTTCGTTGCCACCTTTTCCGCTTCTTCGTCACTGCGTTCCGGATAGCGTTTTTCATTATCTGTAATAAAAACAAAATCATAAAAAATCATTATTTATTACATCATACATATATAACTATGTATATAAATTTCTCCAGTTAACCTGACGTTTTGCTGTGGGCAGTACGTTTTCGCTGCCTGCCAGCGATGATGTCCCCGGTGCCGCGTTTTTGTTATGTTTTTGACACCTGTCTCGTGAGGAGGGCCGGGGCCGATGACGTCTCCGGTGCCGCGTCCGAAGATAACCGTGACGAAGTCATCGGTGTTGCCAGGAGCAATACAACGGCGCTTTCGCTTTTTCCAGAAATAATAAAAAATTCTCTCTCTCTCTCTCTCTCTCTCTCTCTCTCTCTCTCTCTCTCTCTCTCTCTCTCTCTCTCTCTCTCTCTCTCTCTCTCTCTCTCTCTCTCTCTCCTCTCTCTCTCCTCTCTCTCTCTCTCTCTCTCTCTCTCTCTCTCTCTCTCTCTCTCTCTCTCTCTCTCTCTCTCTCTCTCTCTCTCTCTCTCTCTCTCTCTCTCTCTCTCTCTCTCTCTCTCTCTCTCTCTCTCTCTCTCTCTCTCTCTCTCTCCCTCTCCTCTCTCTCCCTCTCTCCCTCTCTCTCTCTCTCTCTCTCTCTCTCTCTCCTCTCTCTCTCTCTCTCTCTCTCTCCTCTCTCCTCTCTCTCCTCTCCTCTCTCTTCCTCTCTCCCCCTCTCTCCCCTCTCCCTCTCTCTCTCCCTCTCCCTCTCCCCCTCTCTCCCTCTCTCTCTCTCCCTCTCCCTCTCTCCCATCTCAAATCCCATCAAAATATTTTGTTGTAAACAGAAATACGTAGCTCGTAACAGTTTTGAAAGATCCTTTCTCAATAGCATTTTTAAAGTACTTTTTAAGTGCTGTTGTGCTACATAGGCTGCTGTTTTATAATTATTATCATCTTTACCACATAGTTTTTTTCTTTTTTCTTTATAATTAAAACACAATCAATTGTTTTTTCTGTAATTAATATTGTTTTATTTGTTTTTTTTGTTTTACATGGCCAAATATAGTACATTACACATGTATCAAAATTGATTTTATTAATATTTTTTTTTTGGATAATTAAGCTTATTTTGTTTACGTTATGAGCAAGATTTACATAGGCAATTAAGATGACGTTCATAATATTATACAGTTACATGATATTGATTTTAGTTTTTATTTGACAAAAGCTTAATGTTTTTTAAAAAAGAAAAATTACTATACAAAGCACATCAAAAAGTAAGGAATTAATATTTGAAAAATAGTTTACAAAAAATGAACAGAAAAAGAAACAATTAATTTTGTTAACTTAGTACATTTTTAAAGTATTAGTATAAAAATAATGTTTAATATTTATGATGTATAAAATAATTTAAGACATAATCTATTACAAACACATTGAAGAAGAAAAGAAAAATAAGGTCATTATTAAATCTAAAAATTCTGAATTTTAAAATAATGACAATAAAAAAAGAAAAAAATAGTAAAATCTGTTTAAAGAAAGTTACATACATTTTCGTTATAGTTGAAAAGTAGATAACAATTTATATATTTATAACTTCTGAGTTAAAGAAGAGTTAATTATAGGTTATCCTCTTATGATGAAAATATGTTACAATTAAAGATAAAATGTTATAAGATTGTACTGTAGAAAGAAAATAATATAGTAAAACAAATGTTTAAATATAAAATAAATAGCCTGTGTTTAAATTTTTTAAAATAATAAAAAAAATTATAATAATTAATTTAATGTCTATCTCTGTTTCTCTGTCAATTTTTTTACTGTTTTATACTTTTTTGTAGTCACCATTAATTACTTTTCGGTTAAGAATTTTTTAAAATTAAAATATGCCAAAAAACCACACTTGATTAAATATCATTTTTTAATAATAGGAAATTGAGTAATAAACAATAATATACTTTTTTTTAATTAAAACATGTTTAATTAATTTTTTATTAATTTGTAAATTTTTATAATATTACTTTTTATTAAATTAACTTTAATTATAATAATAATAGTTGGGAAGTGAAGGAAATAGAAGATATAAGGAAAAATGGAGAAATGAGGGGGAAAGAATTAGTAGAGAGAGAAAAATGTATGCAAAGAGAGGAAAGATGCAGGAAAATTGAGGAAGCAAGATTTAATAAAATATATGGATTTTCGGGTTATTTGAAAAAGGGATAGAAAGAAAAAAGATGGCAAAGAATAGCCAAATTTAGACTTGTGGATGACATAAGAGGGAAAATGTATTAAGATAAAGAGGAAAGTAGAAAATGCAGGATATGTGAAGAGGAAGATAAAAGATGAGAATATATTTGGTTAAGATGTATGAGTTGGGAGGATGAAAGAGGCTGGGAAGAAGCAATTCGGGATATTTTAAATGAAGATGGGAAGAATGAGTGTTGGTTGAGAAAATTGGAAGAGGTAAGGAAAAGGGCGAGTGTGTATGAATGTAGGAATGAAAGAGATGATAAAGACATAGATGAGGAAAAAGCGTCGGAAGCGGGGGTCCAGGGATGAATAAAGAGTGAACATGTGATATTGTAGTATGAGTGGTATGGATGGTTTTTCTTTCTCGCGTGCGATGAAGAAAAACCTAACCTTTTTTTTTTTCTTTTTTTAACGTCAAAAAATCCACTCTTTACGGATACCTCCTCTCATTTTAGTAAGAAGAGGTTATGTGGGGGTCGGGACTTACGGTTGAAATTGCCTGCCCACTACCCACTAAAACCTGACGATATGCCATCTTTGGCGCTACAAAAGGAAAGCCGGGAACGCGTGAGCATCTACCTGACGGCTTAACCTTTAGGCGCATTGCCACAAGAACATGGCCCTCTAAATATTACTAACACCTTTTGTATAAGATGACTAGGGAAGAAGATTAAATTGTCTCCTTCTCCTACCTCCTCTATGTTTGCGGCATAAAGGGGCCTGCGGATCAGACTCCCTTTCTCTTTCTGCGATCTCCTTGAGATTGATAATTTCCTCGCAGAAGTTTATCATTGCCGTCCAATTTGCCTTATCGCTAACCATTTTATTTACAACTATCGGTAGCTCAAGGTTATTACCAATAACGCGCGTCAAATCGTGACGCTGTAAGGCCCATGCAGAACAGAACTCTAGCGTATGTTGCGCTGTATCTTGGTCACCTGTAGAGCAATGACTACATTGCTCGTTTATCTCCCTTCTTGCTCTGTTACACAGATAACTCTTAAAACACCCGTGGCCTGAGAGTACTAAGAAAAACCTAACCTAACCTAACCTAACCTAACCTAACCTAATATCTTTGTTTTCTCTACATTCACCTCTAAACCCTTTCTTTCAACATATTCTTCCAAAGTTTTTATCATACCCTTCATCCCTGCCTCATTTTCTGCCACCAGAGCCACGTCATCCGCATATGCTAATGAGAAAATCTTTTTTCCTTTAATTTTAATTCTACCCCATCCCCTTTTTTCTAATTCCTCATCTATATCTGCCAATAATACTGTAAACAAACTCGGGCTCAGCGGACATCCCTGTCTCACTCCCTTCTTAGTCCAGAAACTCTCCCTTTTCTCATTTTTTACCCTTACCTTACATACCGTTTCTTCTAATATCTCTTCACATTTTTTTATCAAACCTTCTCTTACTCCTTTTTTCCTCATAGCTTCCACTAGCTTTCTTCTGTCTACGGAGTCAAACGCTGCCTTCATATCTATAAATGCTATCACAATTTTTCCTTCTTTCTCTTCAATCTTTTTGTTAATCAAAAAATTTAATATAAAAATCTGATCTATCGTTCCCATATATTTCCTAAAACCCGCCTGACTCTGCGGTAATATACCTTTCTCTTCTATATCTTTCTTTAATCTTTCAGATAACACCGATGCATAGACTTTATACGCCGTTTACGTCAGTGTTATTCCTTGGTAATCCCCCACCTTTTCTCCTTTTCCTTTTTTCAGCACGAGTACTACAATACCCTCCCTCCATTCCTTCGGCATTCCACCTTCTTTCTATACTTTTCTACAAATTTTCCATAATCCTTCTTTCACTTCCTCTCCCCCCCCCCATTTCCATACTTCATTTTCTAAATCATCACTTCCTGCTGCTTTTCTTTTTTTTAATCCTCTTAGTCTTTTCGAATTCTTCTCTTTCCAGCTCTTTTTCTTCATCATATTCTTTCCGTTCTTCTTCCAGATCTCCTCCTATCCTTTATTTCACCCCCCGCCTAGCATTTCTCTGAAATATTCATCCCATTCCTTTAATTCAATTTTTTCATTTATTTCCTGCTTTTTCTTCCTTCCCTTATTAATTATTTTCCATACATCTCCTTCCGTCTTTACTGCTTCTATTTTCTTTTCCCATATATTTTTCTCCATCCCTTATTTATCTTCACATAACTTCTTATATATACTCCTTGCCTTCCTATACTCTTCCCCATTACTCTCTTTTCTTTTCCATTTTTCTAGTTCTTCCTTTTCCTTCTTTTTGCCTTCTCTGCATTCTTTATCCCACCATACTTCCTTTGCTTGTTCCTTCTTATCTTCTTTTCTTTCATTTATTACTTTCTTAACCACTTTTTTAACCCCTTTTATCTTATTACATAATCCTTCCCAGCTTTCTCCATTTTTATCCTTTTCTTCTTTCAACTCTTCATATTTTTCTTTAAACAATTCTCTCTCCTCTTTATTCTAGTTTAATCATATCCTTTTTCTTTTTTTATTTTTTACTCATCCTTTTTCCCTCCTCACACTTCTTCCTAAATTCACTATTAACGGAAAATGATCCGATTCTATATCCTCCCCTACTTTCATTTCCCTTATCTTACTCTTTGATTCCACATCACTTATTACATAATCAATCACCGTATTACCCCTTCCTCCCGCATAAATCCATTCCCTTTCTTTATCCCCTTTAGTACATTCATTTAATATTCCCCACCCCTTTTTTTCCAAAAATTTGCAAAACTTCCTTCCTTTATTTGTTATCTTTATATCTTTTGATCTCCTCTTTTTTTCCTCTTCATCATTTTCTACTTCCTCGTTTATGGAAATAAACCCCCCTCCTCCCCTGTTCTTAAATTAAAGTCTCCCCCTATTAGGCATCCCACACCTTCCTCCTTTTCTTCCATCCACGTTACTATCTCTTCCAGTATCTTATCCAAGTCCCCATTTACATTGTAACGTAAAACTGCATTATCTCGCGGTCTCGGTGTCGGATTACCGACCTCACTATGTACCAACTCGCGAAAATTTGGCGGTACCGACACCGTAATAAGCAATTGCGTCGGCGCGGTTGGCCTGGTAACGGGCCCGTTTGCTAGCCTTGCGGCAGTCGCACGGAGACCGAAGTGCCAAATTCCGCCCGACGGGACCAACGACGACGAAGAGGGTGCAGAAGCTGCCGCCGACAGGGAAGACTTTTCATGAATTTTCTGCCCGCGAGGGAAGACTTTAGTGATTTCGCCGGCTGTGTTCACCGTGAATTTTTCGCCCGGCGGGACTGACGACGACGAGGGAGAGTGACCGGCGAGCGGCCGTGCACGCAGATTTCACGTGCCGTACCGTGAGTGCCCGTTTCGTGACGAAGGACCAGGAGTCGCCCTGGTATCATAAAAGTAATTGTATTTTAACAAACAGGTTCCGGTCAGGGGTTGGCCAGTATCGGCCGTGGAAATTTTGAGGAAAGCGACGAGGAGCTGTTGACCACCCGTGATCACGTGACTGGCACGGGGTGCCGGCACGAGCACAGCATCGGAAGGAATTTGAGGACGGCGACGACGGATACCGCCGCGCCGTGGGACCATACCGGACTTCCTGGTGCGTTCAGCCACCGAGGGAAAAATCTACGATCGGCGGAGTGCCGTGTTGATCACGTCGTGGGACGTCGAGTCGCAGCCATCACGAGAAGACTGCGTGCGGCGAGTATTTACGATCGCGTAGCGTGGAGCCCCAGGGTAAAAGAGGGGTTTCAAACGGCAATTCGCGTGTGCCGCGACACGTCCCGCGAGCGTGTACTGAAGATTCCGAAATCGTTCCTTTCTTGTTAGTGTACCGCGAAGTATCCCTTGTATCGCCGTATGTCGGCAACTCATACTTTCTTTCCTGCGTTCAGTCTGCGTTACGTTGACATTTTTGCGTTCCGGTTAATTTTCCTTGCGTCCCGTTTATTTTTTTTTGCGTTCCGTATCTCGCGCCCGTAGCTTGCTCTCAGGAATTTCGCGTCCCGTATTTTTGCGTTGTGATAGGCATTGCGAGCCATCACGTCTTGTATTGTTGCGTATAGCGTCGCACCGTGACCTGTCGGGCAGCTGCGGCGTGGTCTGATACCTTTCTACTTTTCGTTTTTGAACCGATTACTTTGTGCTAAATTATAGCCGGTGTAAATAGTTTCTTTGGTTTTTGACTGGTAATTAATTTTCTTTTATGGTTGTGTTTACGTTATAAATCGTGGGTTCATCCCCGACGTCGGTAACATCCGATATTCAATTTTTCGGTTTGTAAAATACGTTTTGATTACGAAATATAATTTTTTTGTTACGAGTAAATGAATTTAGCACAACATATACTCTTGCAATTTTCCACCATCTTTTTTCACTTCTTATTTTTAATCCCAATACTCCTTCTTTCTTGTCCCTTCCTAAAATTATTTTCCCCTCTAATTCCTTTCTCCATCCCATCACTATGCCCCCTATTGCCCTTCCTTTTTTATTAATCTTCTCTGCTCTTTTTACTTCCCATTCATATCCTTTTGGCACACGCATTTTCAACTTACTCCAACCTCTTGACTGTATCCATGTCTCACATAAAAGATCACATCCCACTTCTCCAATCTTTTCCAGAACTCCTCGTCCTTATTTCCTAACTCCGCCACATTCCAGAATCCCACCTTCATTATCCTTTTATCTTCCACTGTATTTTTATTTTTTTTTCTTCTTTTTCTTTCTTCATCCTCTTCATAATTTGATCCCTTTTTTTCTTTCCCCACTTCCTTTTCCTCTTTCCTTATCTCTCTTTCTCCGCCCTTTTTTAAAAACTCATATTTACCTTGTCTTCCCTTATCCTTTTCCCTTTCCCCCCTTTCCCCTCCATTTCTTTTACCACTTCATATAATCTCAGTTTCTCTTTTAAATCGTCCCACACCAAAAAATCTTTTTCCACCCACAGTTTTTTATAACCTATTTTCACTTTTTTTCCTTCCTTTTTATATTTTTCTGCTTCCCTCTTAATACACCATTTTACTTTTCTTTCATACTCCGTTGAATCATCCCCTATCCATTCCGTCCTCTCCTTCAATTTCCCCTTTCCCCTCATTATCTCTATTTTATCCTTAAAACTTTCCAATTTTACCCAAGCCATACTGTAACCCCCTTTGTTAACCTCACCTATCTTATTCACGTCCACTATCTCAGCCTTTACCCCAATTTTCTTAAATATTTCTTCCACCTTTTCTTTCAACGCCACTTTACCCTCCTCTTTTAACTTTAGTCCTCTAATAATTACATTATTTTTTCTCCATTTTTTTCTTTCTCTCTCCTTACCCATTTTTATCATTCTTACTCTTTCCTCCAGGCTCATCATCTTCCAACTAATTTTTTCTGCCGTATATTCTGTCCCTTTTCCCCCTTTTTCATTCACTTTTTTTTCTAATTCCTTTAATCTTTTATCCAATTTTTCTTCTAGCGCTATTTTCTCCCTGTTCCACATTTTTTTAAATTCCTCCATCTCCTTCTTAATCTGCGCCTTACATTACTTCACTTCCTCCATCTGTTTATTTAATTTTTCGAAGCCATTCCTTACCTCCTTAATCACTTCCTTAAATCTATCTTTACTAGTACCTTCTTTTTCATAATCTCTTTCCTTTCCTTTTCCTTCATCACCTTTCACTGGTGACCTTCCAATCTTGCAACTCTTCTTAAAACCTTCTATCTCTATTTTTTCCTCCTTGTCTTCCTGTCTTTCTTTCCTTTTTTCACCCATCCTAAATGCCAGTTTAATTGGCAGCTGTTCGATCTTTCTCTTTTCAGCATTTCCACTCTAGGAGACCTTCCTAGTCTCGTTTTCCCTTTTTCCTCACCACCTTTAATTTCCTTTTTTCCTTCCAACTCCAGCTCCATTTTTTCTTTTTCCTTTATTTCCTTTTTTTCACTCATTTTTATTTTAATTTTTCTTTTCCTAACCTCACTTTAAATGCTTTACTCTTTCCTCTTTTATCTTTTCTTTGTTCTTTTGTTCTTCTTTGTCTTATTATCTCAATTCCTTTGACTCACTATCGTACACCTAACCTCCAAATATTCACAACCTTTACTTTTCTATCTAATTTCCTTTTTCTTCCCCTCCCTTACTTCCCTTCAACAGCTCTTCTACTTTACCTACCCCTCTACCTTCTACACTACAACACCCCTTCGAAACACCCTTTTACTCTATCCTTTCCACCCTCAGAACATACACTCACAGAATCTTACGTCTTACTCATACGCTATCGGAAACAAAAGTCTCTGTTTTTTGTTTAGTAGTTTATGTATTAATTATTTTGGTTTTTTTAATTATAGAAGTTTATTTTTGTAACCAGAGCGGAGGTCCGAGTGTACCCCGCAAGGGCAATAAACACCATATATAGGGTGTCCCAAAGTCATGTAGACAAACTTTGGAACTAGGTAGATCTCGTCATTTTAAGACAAAAAGTTCTTTATCATTTTTTATTTCGAGTAATATTAAGCGAGATAATAATTATTGAAAATTATGTTTTTTGGGCGGGATTTACTGTCCCCCCCCCACACCGCGCGGAGACGTTTTATCCATCGGTAGTCCCCAATTCTTGCGTTCTCTATCATCGATTAGAAAAGTGAAGGCGCGTGGAGCAAGACAGGCGGTTACGATCGGCCCGCCTAGATAAACTGGTCCGGACCAAAATCAAAGAAAGGCGACGACGCGTGATAATACAAAGAAAACTCGAATAAAAGGGCAACGGCGTGTCATAATATTTAAATATTTTTGCGCGTCTCGCCGTTCTCAACATTAAATTAATTAGTATACCGCGTAATACCGCGCGTTTTTAATGTAATAAAAATGCTACCGTTTCTTCACCACCCGGAGGTAGGTAGTTTGGCGCGTTTTTTTACCGCGGTGTCCCCAATAGGCTTAATCCACTTGGCGTAACGTTCAACGCAACAATTGTTTGAAGTGCCGCCTTTGTGCTTGTAGACACAGTTCGGCTCTCCGAACAATTTGTTGCGTTGCACGGTGCGCCATCTCGGGCGTGATTGTACGGAAGGCCGCTATAATTTCATCGCGAACCTCCTCTATGGTACCTTGAGCTTTGACGTATCCCCAGACAAAAAAGTTCAAGACATTTAAGTCTGGGGAACGTGCCTGTCAATGAATCGGCCCCCGTCGGCCCATCCATCGGCCCATCCATCTGTTTAGAAATGTACGATTTAATCCATTTTGCGTACAGCGATCGAAATAGAGAGGAGCACCTATGTTGAAAGATTAGAGTTCTCCATACTTCTAGAGAAAGCTTTTTCAGAAGTCCAGGCAATTCCTTTTTCAAAAATCTGGAATTCTCCGCCCCATTTAAACTCGCAGGCAGAAAATATGAACGTATCTGAAAAAGTTAAATAAAAAAATTAAAATTTTTTACAAATTTTTATGTAATAATAATATTACTTACCACTTTGCTTCCTATTACGCTCGCCCAAACGTTTAATTTCCAATGAAATTGAAACATGTAAGATTGAACGGCTTGTGGATTCTCGTGATGCCGCAGTAAAAAATTCCGAGAATTAAATACTCCGTTCCGAGTAAATAATGTCTCGTCTGTCCACAATATCTGGTTTGGACAAGCATTATTCTGTTGGCACTGTACTAGGAAGTTTACGAGTATTTTATTTATTTAATAATTAAGCATAAACGTATTTAAAAAATAAAATTACTGTCACAACAAATTGTGCGTTGTATCTGCTCGCGCGGCAGAAGCTGTTACACCCGTTTCGCGGTACATCCAGGGTGTCTAGCAACGCGGCGTACGCTGCTACCCGGATTCTGTTCAAATGCTCCCAAAATGAGATTCTCCTGTTGTTCGCATAAAAAACGCGCTCAAAACAAGAGAAAATATGATATTTCAGCATGATGGAGCACCAGCACACTCCTGTCAAACAGTGTTAGCTTTACATAGGCCGCGAAAAACAGCTGGCTGACATTTTTATGGTAACATGATTTGCATTATCTTTGTAAGTGGCGCGTGTGACCTGATGAGGACTGCTTTTAAAATCGGCGTGGCGCTCAACGTGTTAACAAATAAATAATAAAATCTTCACACTTAAATTTTTCCAGAAGGGTGAACGTGCAAGCGTCGGAAAATAAAATATAACAAAGAGAACCGGCAAGCAGAAACAATAAAAATAATATCTGTAAAACACTTTAAGTACACGATCGAGTATCGTCAGAAAAGAAGAAAAAAATAACAAGACTAATAAAATCCTTTAACTCGCAATCGTGACATGTACGTTCGATAACTTACGAAAACTGAGAAACGGATGTAACGCGATTACGAGGGTTAAAAATTACAACTAAAACAATAAAGTAAGAAACCTTTCACATGGGAGCCAAACTAAAAGTATTAGAGATAAAATTTTATTTTTGTTTTAAACATCTTGAAGAGATCGAGATAAACTTAGCCTTCAAGGACGGAGCCACAAATAAATATTAATAGCAAACGCCAATAGATAATGGTACGCTTTCGATTTACTAATAGATAGATGTTCATTTAAGAAATCTTGAAAGGGTGGAGAAACTAGAGTAACAAATAAAAATCTAAGTTTCCGAAAACGCGGAAAACTTAGCGTCATTTACCCCCTTTTAAAGGGTTATATAAACCAATACTTTGCAAGATCAAGCGCTTTGTCTTGTCCCTTTATTACACGATTCAATAATACACATCTTAAATCTCGTGAGTTCTTGTGAGATAAAGGAAGAAAGTAGTCTAGTTACCCAAGATTGAAGAAGACAAGACCGAAATCATCCAACAGTAAGTCAATTACCATATATGTAAACTATTCCACCTGACGGGTGTACTTAAAAACGCGAACCTTGAATAATTTGGATCTATTAAATAATAAACCCCCAGAAATTGCGTGGAGTTAAAGCGCGAAGAACCCGACGAAACAAAGGCGCAAGGCGAAGGCGCGTTATACTTTGTTGTTGGATCGAATATTAACGCAAGCAAACAAAGAAAATTGCCAGCGGTTGATTGAACTAATAGAGTTTCCGCAGAAAATTTCTTCAAATCGGGAGAATCAACCTCTTCAGAGGTAACTGAGCAAAACTTTCCCGATTTGGAACAATCCACCCGGCCAAATGACTCCGACGTGGACCTCGAAACCGAAGATCTTGGTTCCTCATACACCCCATCTCTGTCAGTCCCCTAAAGGATCGGAAGACCGCGTGGCCACCCAATACTTCTCCGCGGTATCTTCCTCGGTCTTTCCGCAATTACTCACGAATTACTCCCCGTTTAGTGGAGGGTATTAGAGAAAGCCTCGGTGGTTGGTTTATCTTCGGGAATTCTTTTTCTACTATACAAAGGGGGTGCCCAACAATATATGTATCTTAGACCCTTGGCCTTATCATTTGCACAACTTATAGGTGATCGCGCCCTTCCTTTCTCCGCACCACTGATCATAATTGAAAAAGGTGGTCCCTTCCTTTTCATGGTTACAATGGCTTTTGTAAACTAGTTAACAACAGAAATTTTAACTTGTTTGCTGTATAGATATTTAAATTAAAGTTTAAATTTAAATTTAAAACATACAAAAAGTACACATTTACTCTCACACATTCAGCTATATATCACACACTTACACCCACATTCTTATTTTATAGTAAATTCTTTATATTGTAATCTTGTAGGAATTAATAATTTAAAAGGACTTCGCAAAAAGATTTCCACGAGGGAAGAAATAAGAGAACCAAAGTTTTATTAAAATACAGTTAGATGTGCTTGTTAACGCGATGAAACAATAACTGATCGATAGCGCGAGCTTGGACTTTTTGCGTTCTTAGCAACGCTTGTTTTAAACAGAGCACACTGCATTTTAAACTAGAGTCATTTATTGCCATTGCTCGCTCCGATCTTAGCCGTCTTCAATCTCTCATGTATCAGTCACACATACATACTTCTTACAACACATACATGCTTTATACAAATAATCCCACTGTAGCCGGCGGCGGAGGATAGCAATAAATTACTAAGTTTAATTCTCGTTAGTTCCTTTATTGGGCCTGGTCTCCAATCCTACCCTGACCGCGTCACTATGCCGACTCACTGTTCGAGAGTTCCGCTCGGCTAGCAAACGTACAATTCAAAATGATCGTGCTGTCCTCACGCGTTCACTTTTATGAACTAAACAGGGCTGCTATTTCTTTGGTTCTAACTCGCAGGCGGCCAACGGAGCCTGGTTGCCTAGCGACCTAACCCTTACACCACAATCTTAATTAAATAGTTTGTTGCCGCGAGTTTGAGCTAACGCAAGGAGCGAAGAAGCAGTTTTGTAGAAATAAAGTCACCAACACTTTTTAACAGTCACTTTACAAACAGCTTTTATTTAAATTGCCTTTTTGGCAAATACACAAAGCTTGTATGAAACAAGTATCGCGAACGTGAATAGCAGCAATGATTAAACTATAATCATTGATTGATTAGAAATGCGAACTGTTACGCTAGCAATGCGAGACTGACTTTGGGCTTGAAACGTTTGAAGGATCTGCAGCTGGATCCTTTGTTCTAATGTGACGTAGTTACCGGGGGTTCCCGTCGCTCGGGGGACCCGCGGGGAACCAGACGGTTCTATTTACCAATGCATTTATTGTCGCCAAACCCGAGATAGGGCACGCATTAAGTTTTAAAGAATATTCTTTGATAGCTTAACAATAAATTTTTAAGTATTACTAAAGTCTCGCTAAGGGAAATTGTAAGCCGGATGTCTCGTCTCGTATGTGCGTCGCGACGGCGCCAGAAATTTTAAACTTAAGACTAAATATATTTTTTTTAAACATAGTTATTTCCTTATATTATATTTAAAATTTATAACTATGTTTTTCTTATTAAATACTAATTATTTTAAATGTCTTTAAATTTTATTTAATTAATTTGGTTTATATTCACTTGAGTTTTCAGAATAACTTTTATCATGTTTAATTAAGTTAAAACATCTCTTCTTTTAAACCTTAATCTCGCTGTTCAGTTATAAGAAATCATGCTTGGTTCAGTCCCGGTGAATAGGATTAATTTCCTTTACCAAAAGTGAACTATAGTTACGCGCGTTTTTCCAAGGGAACTCATTTCTACCTGAATAAAAACTTACCTACCTAATCACGTTTAAACACGGCACGCTTTCTATGCGTATCTGCATATTCGGAAGTTACGTCTTCCATAACCCGTTCCAAAACCATGTACCTGCTCCAAGTCCTTTTCTTGGTTGTTTATGAGCACATCTTTTTCCATATATTTTAAATAACTTGGTGTCCAACGTAACATATACTTGTTTGTTGAAATTTGTTTTTTGTTGAGGTTTTTTTCTTTCTTTTTTTCTCTTTCTCATTTTTTAAGTTAGGGACCTATTTTTTTTAGTTTTTCTTACCGACTGTATTTTTTGTACATTTAACGTTTTGTTTTTTCTTTTTTTTTAAGTTAATATTTACAACACGTTTCCTATGCGTTCATTTGACGTTTTTTTTTACTTTCTTTTTAAAGAAAGTACAGAGACACGCACGAATATAATAATACCTACAAATTAAAAACTATCAATATTTTATAAAAATATTGTTTTTCTTAATTACGTATATACCCGTCTACTATTGTTTAATAATTTAACGACATTATAATGAGTTGATCTAATCAAGTATTATCTCCATCATCGCGATGAATATCTCTTTTGTGCATTACATGACTCTTAAGATGTTCTTCAAATTTATCAGTTAGCATAGAAAGTTGTAACAGTCGCGATGGTTGATACTATAGAAAAAGCATTAAGTCCTCTTTCTGTAGTTGCTCTTATCCTTGGCTTCGGAATTCTTAGCTATCCTCGCAATTATTGGAGATTTGGCTTCAGTATTTTTTATACATTAATTGTGTGGTGTCTTTATTTCTGTGCATTTCATTTTATGATAAGCGCTTTCTCGCCAAAACGTATATTCAATAGTCATTTGACATTATTTACACTAAACATAAATTTTCTTGTAACAGTAATATCTGTAATTAATACAATTAGTAGATATCAGGTATATATTTTTTTATCAATATTTTATTATTGTTTTGATATAGGTATAAAGCAAAATGAATGGTACATGTTTAATAACTAAACAGCACAAAACATTGTATGGAAATGTACACTATGTTAGTATGTTACAAGACAGACATGTATAAGATGTTTTGTTATGTTACCAGAATGCATTTTACTTACTTACATAACTGTTTTTAATTGGATTAAACAGTTTACTTAATTTCAAATTGACAACGTTAAACAATAAATACAATTATTTTATAAAAATTTTAAATATATTTTAATTTTTGAACGGCAAATGTCGGGTCTTCAGAAACACTGTGCTAAATATAAAACACCATTTTAAATATTATACTTGTACTGAAATCGATAATATACACAATACTAAATGTAGTTACTTAGACCTGCTAATTTCATTATTAAAAGGCAAGGTAGTGAATCGTTTCGCAAGCCGCAGAGTTAGCAACAACTGAAATTATTATATTTCAACAATCACTGAATCAATAAAATTCTAACAAGAAGATTTTACGGGTAAGGTGTCATTAATTTTTTTCAAACTTATAAGATTTGAAATACAGTACTCGGACGTTAATTTTCCAAAGCAGTTCAATGCGCTTTACAAAAATATTTGAGAAAATCAATTTTAAGAATTTCAGAGATACTCAGTACGGCGGTACTCGTGAATATTTGTTCGTTCGCTGCCATAATCATCTCTTAGACGATGCCAAAGGGATAATCCACAACGCAAGCGACGATTGTCTCTTTCTCTTCCGTTGCAGTCATACGAGGAATATCAGCAGCAATTTCTGCTACTGATTTTCCCGCCTGCCACTGTCCGACGACGCGTTTTCGTATTTCTGAGTACAAGATTTGAGCCATCTCGTTAAATATAATCACTTTAATATCATGATTACGTCCGCCTTGCTTTACAACACCACGAAAAGTGATTCTGCAAGAACAAAATAACAAACTTAATCTCTTAAACAAATGAAAAAACGCAAAGTAACACACACATACATCTACACAGTTAAGGGAATTTGTGTGACTGCATTTTTGTCTTACTCAAGACAGTAGCGTCACATTGCCCTTTTTCCATATATAAAAATATAAAAAAATTAATTTTAGCTTAAACATTTTTTAAATATTAAAATTTTAATTTATTAAATATTATTATATTATTGTCTATTATTAAATAAACAACTTAATTTTTTTAAAATATAATATTACTAAATAATTTTCATATCATTAAATTTGAATGCTATGCCGGTGCGCGGTGCACGTGGATATAGTAAAAGTATTAGGCTCGTATACTGAGCTTACATTTAGAGGCACCTTTAGAGGCGGCAATCACTTTTAGCGTTCGCAGTGTGTAGAAACTCTTAATAACACTTTAAGTAAAAAATCACTTTTAAGCGCGTGCCGTGCAACTCACGGACATGGAAAGTTATTTTTATTTTATAACAAATACAATTTAACAAACATATTTAACAATATAACAAATACAATTTAACGAACATAAATACGATGTCTAGCAAACGTAACAATGAATGTAAAATATTAGATTTGTGGTGCTCACGAAACACTGTCATGGACACTTCCTGATAACAACGGAATTGAATCAAGCCAAAAGAGCTGCTTCCTTTTATAAACTAAATTTCCTTCAAAAGAACCCACCGGTAATCATCAGACTAATCTTCAAATGCAGGGAGGAATAACTGAAACCATAATGACTCCTGTAGAAAGATCGAACAATGTGATTAATCTTTCACTGATCCAAGTTAGCGATGGCATTGTCTTGCAAGCAATGCTTTCACCAAGTGCAAGCCAATAAACGAACACACACAACACCTCCTCTTTCTCCGTCCTCTTGATTCCTCGGCACTCTACGGCAAACGTACGCGCTTTGTTGTGTATAGTGTGACGCGTTAGTGCACGCTGCTAGCCGCCGTCGCCGCAAATCGAATAACTCGTACACCGTGGCTTTGTTTTCAGTGCTCGAAGTGTTAAGACGTATTCATTACACGTATCTGCTTTCTTGCGTTTCGAATGTCTTTGAATGGAATCTTTATCATCTGATTGCCCTTTTCGGAGTTTGTAATTTATATAAACTTTTACTTTGTTCATTTTTCTTACTTTCTCGCTAGAATACATACAAACTTACCAGATATTCTGCAGGAGGCTTTGTTCTCCTACGGGGAACTCCCACATAAGCTCTAAACCAGATCGTTCAATTCTTCAGCTTTTCATCCAAATTCTAATTCTTTTTGACCTTTTTATAAAAAAATTAGTACTTCCTTAAAAAAATTTACGGACTTTGAAGAAAACTTTTTTTCTTGCAACTTACAAAAACCTTCTAAAACAGATTTTTATGAGTGACGTTAACGAGTTTCTTCAGGAACCTGGGTAGTAGTAAGTAGTAGTAGTAATGTCTTAGTGTGACTGCGAGAGTCCTTTTCGGTCACCTAGATTCTTTGGATCCTTTGTGACTCCCCACTGTTTCACCGAGGGTATATTTTTGTCTTCAGCCAAGCATGATTTGCAAGGCTTATCAGACTGCTCACTTTCGTTTCTTTGAGATGTCCCGGGTCTGTAAGCATTAATCCCCAAAATAAATATCTTCTTAGCGCTAGTACTGGACAGCGACACAGAATGTGTAGGCTGTCCTCGTTTTCTTCCTCGCATAGTCTGCATTTGCTATGCTCTATTATGCTTAGGTTATGCAGATGTGCCCTGAGGGTTTCATGTCCTGTTAATAGGCCGATCTTTGCTCTCAGTTTTTGTCTGCTCATTGCCAGAAGTTTTTTCGTTCTCTCTGGTTTGGGTTGTTCCATTAATAGCTTTGCTTGCCGGTATCCCGGTTCGTTTTTCCACGCTTCCCGGTGCCTTTTCTCAAGCAGCCCCTTGATGATTTCTTTTCCCATGACAAAAGGGACGTACACTTCTCGCCCTGCTGGTTTCATTAAAGTTCCCTGCTTGGCAAGTTCGTCAGCCACCTCATTGCCATGTACGCCCTGGTGTCCAAGAATCCATAAAAGAGTGACCTTATTGGTCTTCCCCAGCTTATTTATTGCCCTCATACAGCTTCAAACCGTCATTGATTCCGTGCTTTCTTTTGCTAGGGAGTTGATTGCTGCTCTGCTATCAGAGCAGATATATGTAACGGTAAAGACCCTTCGTGTTGCGTAGTCTATGCCGGGATTTAGCTCGCCCGAGCCGGGGTTTGCACAGAATGGGGATCCGAGGAAATTAGGCCGTGATCATTAAAACACCAGGGATCCTGGGCAGCAGGCGGTGCCTGGCTTGAGTCGTGGGTCAGCCGGGAGCGCTTGGCTGGCCCTAGAGAGTGGCGCGGCTTGGGACGACGGGAGTTCTTCAGAGACGGCGTCGTGCCGTCTAGGGCCTGTACTTGCCCTTTTAGTGGCGAGGCCTAGGCCCTCGCCACATATATATTTTTTTACTGCTCGTTTGGTTATCAATCTGTATTTGCTCACACTCGGCGATTGCTGTGACCTCTGCTTAATAAACCGTGGCGTATTCTCCAAGAGGCAGACTAGATTTATGTTTACTTGTGGGTCCATAAATTCCTGCCCCATAATGGTTATCCTTTCCCAAGCCGTCTGTGAACCATACGTTAGGTCACAGTCCGTTCAAGAAGTCCACTTTCTTCCATTGGTCCCTGGAAGGTATGAGTACCTCTGCGGTTCTTCCTTCCTGGTATTTCCTGGGGATTTTGTTTTGTTTGTACGTGCAAGGAGGGTTGTTCAAGAAACCGAGCGCCGTGTGACCGATCCCGGTGTTCTTCTACTCCCCTTGACAGTGTAATTTGTATGCCGTTTGTCTGGCGGTGTAAATAATTAGCTGGTCTAGAGGGTAGGTACACAACGCCACATGTAGTGCCGCCGTGGGTGTCGTTCTCTGAGTTCCTACTGCAGCTCTCAGGTAACTTCTTTGTAAGTTCTTTAGTAAGTTCTTCGTCTCTATTTTTCCCACTTTGGGCCACCAGATCACTGCTGCATATGTAAGTCTGGGCAAGAGCACGGCCCTGTACAGTCACAGTGCCACCCTCGGCTTCAGGTTTCAGGTTTTTCTTAGTGCTCTTCTACAGGCCCAGAATGCCGTGTAAAACTTCTTCCTTTTATTCTCCAGATGGTGATTCCAATTCAGCTTCGTATCCAGTAAAACCCCTAGACATTTCACTGAGGTTACGAAGTTCAATTTCTTCCCCTATAGTTTTAGAAGCCTGATGTGTTCCGGTTTGTATTTTCTGAATATTATGGCTGAATATTATGGCTGGTGAATATTATGGCTGAGGTCTTCTTGGGATTAACCGTCAGTCTCTTAGTCTGACATCAGTTTTGTGTGATCTTGAGTGCTCTGTCTATAAGCTCCCCAAGGATCGGTAGAAATTTCTCTCTTGCTATAATGGCTATGTTGCACTACAGCCGGTGCACGGGGTCCGTCCTTCGGGATTCGCGGGAAAGGGCGATAAGGGTTTTAACTTTTTTAAATATGTAAGATGATGGTTACGAAATTAAAAAGAATTAAATTGTGGGATACCTTAGCGGAGGTCACTATTTAATTTTTTTCAGAAGAACGCACTGATGTGCTGCAGTAATTTCGACTCTTTTAATAAAAAATGTTTTGACGACGACTACTGTCTTTTCCCGAAGACGCCTGTATTTATATCGGGCCGCAAACAAAGGCGATCAACCGTCATAATGTACCGATTGCACGGGTCGTTGATCCGACGAAAATATAATAAGCGGTATACATCTCGTGTTCGAATAAATTCGTTTTCCCTACATTCGGCCGTCCTGCAGTGACATATGCCCTCATATGTTAACTATCGCTATTTACAATTTTATTTGCGGGAAATCTCCCTTATCTTGCGTTTAGTCTGCTTTGTCAAGCTCAGCGTCGCTATCTTCTGCTAACCACAGCTTCATAGAATCGGCCGCCGTTGAAGTTTGCTGTGGACCTTCGTGTGACCCTACCTTATACACTACGTAGCGATTGTTTCGCAGGGTTTTTATAATTTTATAGGGACCGAAATACTTCGATGCAAACTTTAATTCAGGCGCCTATTGAGTTTGGCGTATGGCCACTAAATCGCATTCGCGATACGCATGGGCCTTTTTCCGCTTTTTATTAAATACACGTCTGTTTTTCTCCTGTACCTGAGCTATTTGCGCCTTCGCTTCGTCTCGCAATTCGTCACGACTTTCTTTAAATAATAATATCTATTTTTCTACTAATGCGTTGCGTACATTGTCGTCGGTTCGTAAGCGCGCCTTCGTTCCAAACAGTAATTGAAACGGCGTAGTAGCAATGCTTCGGTGCATCGTAGTATTTAAACACTGCTGCACAGTATTAAGATGCTTGTACCATTCTCCGAGCTTAGGAGCGGTTAGTTTAGTTAAAAGCGGTATTAGCGTTCTATTTACACGTTCGACTTGTCCGTTTGCACGCGGAATTCCCGTTGTCGTCAATACATGACGAATTCCTTCGTGTTCGTAATATTTACGAAAATCGCCAGATGTAAAAGCGGTACCGCGATCAGAAATAATTTGTCAGGGATTACCGAACACGGCTGACTGTTTCTTAAGTCGATCTATAACCTCGGTCGCGTTCGTGGATTTTGTCGCATACAACCACGTAAATTTGGTAAAAGCATCGACTACCAAGAAAATATGACGTAGCTTTTCTTCGTAGAAGCCGACGGACCTAAATGATCTACATGTTAAGCGTCAAGCGGAACTTTGCCCTTCTCGATAGCCGATAGGAAAGCCTCCTGTCTGCCGTGTTTTCGCTCGGCTAATATGCAGTCAATGTAATTCCGTACGCTTTTTTCAATTTTCGGGCGCACGTTTGGAATATAATAATCGCGTTTTACCATATCTTCTGTCTTAGCTACCGAAAAATGATTCTTCCCATGCGCTCTTTTAATTACTTGCGAATACATTGTTTTTGGTACAACCAAGCAATAATCATTACCGATCTCTTTAAACAACAATCTGCCACGCGTGATATAACTAGGTTTTGTTCCCTTTTCTGTTTGACGGACAATGTCCATTATTTCTTCGTCGTCGTTCTGCGCTTTTTTAAGACGCGTCGTCAGATCGCTCTCGCTCTCGTCGATTAGCAGCCAGGTAGGCAGCGGATTTTTACTTAAGGCGTCTACGTGCGACATACTTTTTCCCGGACGATGCTCCATTTCATAATTAAATTCTTTTAGTAATAAGGCCCATCGGGCCACGCGCACACATAAATCTTTTTTCGTTATTGTGACAGTAAATGCTCGGCAATCCGTTACAATTTTAAAAGGTATACCTAACAAATATACTAGAAACTTTTTTAGCGCTATAACTATCGCGAGAACCTCGAGCTCGTAGCTGGTATATTTTTCTTCAGCAGGGGTCGTCTTGCCGCTCGCGTAATATACCGGGTGCATCGCACCATTCTTGTCGCTTCGTTGCAGTAATTTCGCTCCGTAACCGTACATCGAGGCGTCAGTATGTAATTCTGTTTCCGCCCCTGCTCTATACAGACACAACACCGGTCCGGATGTTAACATTTTTTTCAAATGATCGAACGCGTATTTCTTTCGTGCATCGAATTTGAAGACCGTATTCGCCCTTAACAAATTAGACAACGGCCGCGCGATTATTTAATATCCCGGAATAAACTTTCGGAAATATCCCGTCAGTCCCAGGAACGACTGTATCTGACGGACAGTAGCAGTCGGAAAACTCTTCACGGCTTCAATTTTGCGCTCTGAGGGTCTAATCTGCCCATTCTTGACCACGTGTCCTAAATATTCTACTCTAGACTACAACAAGCTACATTTTTTCCAGTTTATAATTAGGCCGCTTCGGCTGGCCATATTTAACACACATTCGAGATTTTCTAAGGCCATTTCGCGATCCATCGAAGGCACGATTAGGTCGTCCATATAAGCTAGTACTTTTCCCGCACGAATAAAGTCAGCGAAAACGACATTAATGAATTTTTGAAAGATTGCGGGTGAATTACAGAGGCCGAATGGCACTCTTAAAAATTCATAATGCCCATCGGGGAATATAAACGCTGTGTATTGTCTACTAGACTCGTTCATTCGTACGTGAAAAAATCTGTTCTTGAGGTCTAACGTACTAAATATTCATGCTTCCTGTAACGCGTCTAATTGGTCCTCTATTAACGGAAGAGGGTATCTGTCCTTGATAATTTTTTTATTGAGCGAGCGATAATCCACGCAAAGACGACTTGACCCGTTCTTTTTGCTTATTAACACTACTGGGCTCGCATACTCGGAGACAGACGGCTGCACGATACCGTTTCTCATCCACTCGTCTATTTGCACGTTAACTTTTTCTTTTTCGGTAGCAGCTAGTCTTCTTGCTTTTTGATAGACCGGTTCGTCTTTTTTCAAAATAAGTTTTATCTTCACGTCGGTCTCTCGCGTCCGCTCCGGTCTGTATTTATCGACGAGACGCTGCACAGCTCGTCAGCACGCATCGTCTCGCACATGCGACAGATCCGGGCGCTCATTTTCGTCGTCAATATTTACTTCGATTCTGTGGATTTCGGCGAACGCGTTGTTGCTAACGGGTGACGGACTTATTATGACATTGCCGCGCTTCATACTTATATCGACGGAATTCAAAAAGTCTAATCCAATAAGCATTTTTTCTCTCAACAATTCGTTTGATACTACGTTAACCGAAATTTTAAATGCACTGTCGTCGACTGTTAGATCTGCCTCGAAGCGTCCAAGCGTCGCGTTTTCTCCTACGCCGACACCTCGAAACGGTGTCACGATGTTCTCGAGCCGCGGCGCACCGATTTTAACATATTCGTCCGAGTGCATAATGGTAATATCGCTGCCTGTATCGATGAGCGCACAAACCGCGACGCCGTTAACAATTACTTCTTTTGTACGCTTGTTTGATCCCTGTCGCATCGCGTCGCAATTATTCGTAGTTATTGGCTTTGTCTGTTCCGAACAGTTCCGCGCAATATGACCGTAGCCATTACATTTAAAGCATTTCCGTCTCTGAGCTTTTGTCGGACATGATTGACTCACGTGACTTTTTTATCCGCAATTATAACATCGGTCCGCGCCTCCGTATTTACGCCGTTAGTTCGCGGTTCTCTCGCTTACCGAATCTGTATCGCCGCTAACGCGTTGGTCACTCACGCTTCTCGCGCTTTTTCCCTCGCCGGCTCTTGCGTCCTTCGTGTTGGTGCCGCTTCCAACTCGCAACAATATGCCGCTGAACACATATAGAAGCTCGTCCTGAGTCGAAAATTTTCGTACACGGGCCAAATTTCGGAAATCTCTGTCCGGTATTCCGTTTACGATGTAGTTTAGCAGCTTTTGCTCGGCCAAGTCAATACGGTTTGCCATTATTGTTTTCTCGTGCACGTAATCGCGGAACGCCTCACTCCGTTTCCACGTCCGCTCTTCAAACCGATGTCTCATCGCAATTCGGTCAGGTCGATGACAGAACATGCTCTTTAATTCGCCTAGCACCTCATCAGCTGTCATACATATAAATTCCGGTCTTGAGTAATACCACTCCGCGGCTCGCCCTTTGAGCCTCATTCCGATTATGAGCTTGGTCATATCGTCATCTAACTTGTATGCGGCTCTGAGAAAGTTGACTTGTTTCTCTCAAGTCTCATACGTTTCCGCGCTGCCATTAAAATAATTAAGCAGATCGGCCACCGCAGTCACACTAATTTTCTTCGACAGCGTGGAGCGAGGAGCCGTCTCCGCATTTGCCGGCGGATATCATTTCGGCATTTCAACCGATGCCCGTCGCTCACCTGACGCGTGGTCATACCGGGAGTGCCGCAGCAACTCCAACTCTCTTCTGGCCAGCTCGAGCTCCCTTCTCATTAAGTCTTTCTCCCGGCGTAAAAAATCGATCTCTCTTTGTCTTGAAATAGAGCGCGCGAACTCCACGCCGCCTCCGCCTAAACGGTATGACCCGTCGCGTCCGTCGTCGTCGTCGTCGTCTCCGGCAAGAGCCCCTTGAAACTCGTCCTTATCCCGACGCCGCGGTTCCTCGTCATGATTTTCGTCACACATCGTGACGTATTGGTCAATTTTATTGGGCATTTCTTTGATCCACTCATCGGTCGGGTCCGCGTGGCGCAGTCGCTGGACAAGCTCATTTTTACTGCCCGTGGTGACCAATCCTTTTCGCCTTAAGACTTCTTTAAGTTGGACCACCGTAAATGATTTAGGCCTCCTTATTGCAGGACTATTCATATTTCGTCGTCTTTTATATTCTCTCAGTCGTATACGTCTTAATTTCTTTTATTCTGATCGTCACACACAAATGCGATTCTGATTTTCCGTGAACTCTTCGTCTTAGTAATTGTAATTCTTTACATTCGTCTTGATCGTCTTATTCGTCTTCCTCGTTTTTCTCGTCTTTCGGCTTCTTCCTTTTTCGTCTTTAATTTCTCTTATATGTTTACTCGTCGTTCGCGCAACTTCCGCTTATTCCGGACCGAGCCTCCATAATTTGTAGGATAATGGTTATAAAATTAAAAAAGAATTAAATTGTGGGATACCTTAGCGGAGATCACTATTTAATTTATTTCAGAAGAACGCACTGGTGTGCTACAGTAATTTCGACTCTTTTAATAAACAATGTTTCGACGACGACTACTGTCTTTTCCCGAGAACGCCTGTATTTATATCGGGCCGCAAACAAAGGCGATCAACCGTCATAATGTACCGATCGCACGGGTCGTTGATCCGACGAAAATAAAATAAGCGGTATACATCTCGTATTCGAATAAATTCGTTTTCCCTACAAATATATAATCGTTTTAATTAAATTATTGTTACAATTTCTTTCGATTCTCCTGTCTTTCTTCTCGCTACCTTCGACGCGCGTTCCGGCGTTATCACGCAACCTCGGCTCCGCAAGGTCTCTCCTTTCACGGCACGCGACCGAACTCGTATTACCATGCGGTATCGCTTACTTCCCGACACGGATTCTTCCTCTTTGCTTCAGACTTGACTGCCCGCCGGTGACCTTTCGCGGGTATTTAATAATGACGTTGGCCCTTGACGTCATCAGGTTGCAATGCCAAAACTCGGTTGTTCGGCGAATGCAACCTCAGCAGTTTCGGTAATAAGTTCTCGCAACTGTTTCTCTTTTATTTATTATTATTTAAATGCTCAAGGTGGATTGCTGATACAGCATCATCCGATATTATTCTGTTGCGAGATCTTATGCCAAAATGCTTTATATAACCTTATGTGTTGTAACGGGGTTCGGGTTACAACACACTCTACAAGTTTTTTTAATGCCTGTTTTCTAATTTTATTGACCATCGAGAATCATATTCGGTAAAGCATACGCGTCAACACATGCACGTGCACCTAATCGCGCATGGAGACGGGAAAGTACCTTAGGTAAGAACCGATACTAGAAGCATCTGTGCCTTTGTCTTAAGACAAAAAATGGGACTGCTATTCCCTGGCCCAGCAACGGGCAGCGTCAGTCTGAGTCTTGCTCACATCTCTCACACAACTCGGATACATACGTCGTTCCTTGCATTTCTTCTAAATCTTAACGCCCGCAGCGACTCGCATTATCAGACTATTGCCAATATCCCTCGTACGCGTTTCGTCCGTCTTTCAACATGCGATTGTTAATATTGTTACGCTGGGAATTGGGTCAGCGGACGTCTCCGCGTTCACGTTCCACACTCACGCTACTCTCACTCTCGCACTTGCGACACCCGTGCTCCGCGAAAGAAAAGAGACGTGTTAAAAAGAACAAAACGATTTAATAAACAGAACTACAGAAAGGAGTAACGTTTACGCCGTTTAAAGTCACGGGCAGAACTGTCAAAAACATAATATTAAACACTCTTCGTTCTCGTAGCAACGAGGAACCGAGATCTTCGAGCGAACCGGCAGTTTCACGCCGCTCCGTATACCGGGCGTAACGATATCAATAGAGTGCAACCGCTCTGATAATTTGCAAGTTCATGTGCGACAAGTTCAACTCTTGTATAATTAACTGCAATGGATTATTTTTTATCCAGTATTTTTATTAGTGCGTGCGCCCTTGCTAATAATTTCATTTTTTATCCCACCGCCTTCAGATTTCGTTCTCATTCACTATTACTTTAACATGTTGTTTATACGGAATGTTAACGTCGATCGATCGTAATACATATAAATTGTTTTTTGTTGTACTGTCCTTTAAAAAAATAATATTTCCCCTACTAACAAATTTTATTTCGCGCGTTTAATTAGTCGTTTTATTAACAGAGATGATTGAAAAAACGCAATTTAAATTAACTCAGTTTATTTCACGCAAGAAGCGCGAGTCAAAAAAATATACAAATTCACACTTGACACTTCTGTGACAACAACGGCATAACTGCTTCCGCAAAGCACGCACAAATTTAAAGAACTCGCTGCCTTTTTTTTAGCTAGATTTGTCAAAGCTCGACCCTAGTCGAGTCCTAAACAGCAAAGACTTGCAAAGCGCGCAAGAACTACGTTATACAGAGTGAACTCAAACAGTATAATTCGCGACTGATTTGCCCGCGAAATTTCGCGCTTTTATATAGGCCGTGAGTTTCGATCATTCGAGAACGTTATCGATCCGGAAATACGTCATGACGAAACATTCGGGAAGGTTCTCGACGCGTTAGTTATTAATAACAATATGTGTAAAATTTACAACGAAAGTTGAGCAAGCTACCTGTTAGATCCGCGACGATAACAAAATGAGCCGTGTGCATCGCAACAAAGCCAGCTGTTTCTCAAACAAGAGATTTTCTATTTTTCTCCATAAATTCTGATTAGCCCAAAAAATTTTGTTATGTAGAGAAAGACATTCTTTATATATTGTTGCACCGTTGCCGGTGCAAAAAAGGGTTCGCTCCTGGGTCATTCACGAACCGAGGGACAGTATGGTGTGTTGTAGAAATAAATAACTTCCGTATAATATTAAAGTTACTATTTTTTTGCCTAAAGTGTTTTGCTCTTTTATAATAGTCAGCGAGTTCGGTCAGGCGCGTCTTTTTGGTCTTGGTATCGTATTCTCGTGATAACTCGGCACGCGTCAACACTCTGGTTGTACGCGGTACGTAATCTCAATGTACTGGCCCCGTCCGGTGCTCGGAGCTTTGTATTTGTAGCGATTGTCGCATTATGTAGTCGCCTCATAATGCGTCGTCTGCTACAACATGGCGACCTGTCAACTAGAAATTCGTCGCGCCACCGCTAAGTGCCCGAGAGGCAAATTTGCTTCTCGGTAGTAAGAAGCGACATCCATCAGGTTATATACGGGATCGGTTAGTCGATCAAGTTGCCTACGGTCTGAGCTGAAAAGTAAAGCTCCGAAAGCCTTTTGAAGCTACGGTGTGCTCCGACAACGGAAGCACCTAAAGTGAAAGTGTAGTAATACATGCTTGAATCAAAGAACACTCTTCCTCATAAGAAGATACGCAGAGAAAAGAAGAAGAAAAAGGTTCTGACTCCTGCCTTCTTGCCATCTTCGTCAGAGAGTGCCAAGAAGAACAGCAAGCCGAGAATCAGTAAAGTAAAGAATTCTTTGGGAAGATCAAGGTCCTACTGAGGAAGAAAAGCGACGAAAGAAAAAGTTTTCTTCTCTAAAGACTGATTCCTTTGGACATCTTACCAAAGAGGACGCGACTTCCTAAGCTGTCGCTGAACTAAGAAGTTACTAAGGAAAGGAGAACAACTAGTTGTCGCTGGCACTTGGAGACGGAGGACGAATTCCTGGAAAGACATCAACCACTAAAAACAGAAGAAGTGGCAGTGCAGACATTCCTGACAACTAAAGAAATTGGGAGCCAAGCCCTCTACCAGAGAAGAATCAACGCAGACCAACAAGAGAGAAAAGTATCTATGCTACACTATCCGAGCGACGAAAAGTGGGGACTGATACTAGTAACACTGACATCTCCACACATAACTTGCAGAGAACGCCGACAAGGCAAATGAGCCTTCCGGCATTTTGGAAAGGCGCTCAAATAGGGGCGTCGCTAAATTAATCCAAAAATAATTGTACTAAAATTGTTAATTAAAAAAATATATTTGTTAAAAACTTTGTAGAAAACTGCTGATTCGCCCATGGTATTTATATGCCAAATGCAAAAATAGGCAATCAGCCGAATTTCTTCTGTTATATCCCGAGCCCCTGGTAACAGAAGGCTCGAAAATAACGAAGCCTCGCACGCGCGCAACAATTTAGCAAGATCGGCAGAATATCGCCGATCAAAATAACCCGGCGTTTCCGGCCGGAACGCGACGCTTTTAGAACATTCGCGGTTGCCACCCGCGAATTGCTGATTGCTAAGAATTTTGGTTTAGCAACAGCACGGTATATTAATGAGCAACCGCGGCCCGAACGGGCATTCGCTATTATAACCGCGTGAAGTTAATCGCAGTCAAAAAGGAACCAATAAAGAAATAAAACAGTGCTTAAATTAAAAAAAGAAAGAGTTCTTTATTCTTCTCAAGCCTGCGTATATACAATCTTTCCGGAGAACGGGCCCCACGGCATCCTTGCAGTGTAATACTTCGATAGGTTTTAATCGTAGGTTTGATGCCCGCCACGGTTGTTTAATCTAGTTAGACTTGATCGGCGAATTTTTGTAATTCGGCAGTTTGCCTCGTGCGTGCAGAAATCGCCAATTGTGACCTGAGGCTTTGTTGCTAGGGGCTCGGATTACAACAACATATATTTTTTGCATATTTTCACAGAGAGATATTAATGATTTACATATACTTTTTTTTCTTAGAAAATTCGAAAATGTCTAAAAAAACTTGATCTTGTAAATGAAACATTGGAAAAATTAGGAACATCAAGAAAATATCGTAAAATTCAAAATTTAATAATATTGATGTTGCTTGTATATCTTTTAACGGCTCTCATAATATTCACCAATGATTCGATTTGGAATGTAGAGAAACACAGCACTATAAAAGCGATGATAATTCCACTTATTATACAATATCCTTTTCATGTTAACGCCCTTGGAGATATACTGTTCGCGTTTGTTTTGAGGTTTGTAAAATTTATTTGTGAAATCTACAATTTAGCAGAAATTGCTCAGATAATAATTTACAAAACAAAAAATTAACTCTAATTGTGACAAACTTAAAATATGTAGCTGGGATAATAATTTTAAACACATATGTTAAAATGTGAATCGCATCTAAAAGTGAAATGTGTGTAAAAACGTGTTACGTCTTCTACTTCACTATTTCTTTTTTTGACGTGGAATTAATGAAATTAGATAAGCAAGAAGTAGACCATAATCCACTGAAAAGCAAAGAAGAAGATTTCTAACCTTTCAGAAAGAAATTTTACAATAGGAAACTTCCACTATTATCAAACGCAGAAAAAATAATAATGAAACAAAATTGCAAAAACCGGCGCCAGCAAAATTAGGCAATGGAAATTTGTTTGAACGTTGCATAATATAAGATATAACTGAACGTGCTCAGGATAAAATAAAAATAAACTTCAACCTTAGGAAATGTTTAAGTACACTATCGAGTGTCTGACAATAGATAAAACGGATTCTCTACGCAATCCACCTCTTAGGTTCTTTCTCGAATCCGAGAAAGTCAACATCCAGGTGGAAGATTTAGAATCTTTATCGAGTTTAGACTTCCTGGACTTCCCTGTCTTCGGCTCCTAGTGTCGAGTTCCTCGGGGAGCAAGAGAAACCTCAGAGGATTATAATCCTTTCTTCAAGCTTCTACGGAGAACCTGCACTCCATGGACGGATCCCATCCCGGAAGGGGTCTTCGCGATAGGCTCTAACCACTTTAATCCTGAAGACATTAAGAGGCAGGCAAGCGCCTCGTTTCTTGATAAAAATTTCTTTATCCATTACCTGGGGGTGGAGTTCCCATTTTTAACGCTAATTAGGCTAATAGATCAAGTGTTCCCACGCATACCAGCTCGGGTGGTCGAGATCATTGAGATCGATCTCGAGTAAAAGGAACACTCACGCACACTCACACAAACACACACGGACTTATAAAACCACTCTTTAAAAATAAAATACGTTTTTATATTTTAATTCGATTTAATTCAGTGTCTTTTTATGTTTTAATTTATTTAAAATCAACTAGGCTTTATTATTATGTTAGGATATAATTTTGTATTGATTAGAATAATTAAATTGTTTTATTTAATTTTTTAAAAAAGCTTAAGTTTTTATTAAACAATTAAAAAAAAAATTGTGTAGTATCCGTCTAGCCACTGTATAGCCGTTTCTGAATATTATTCAAAAAGTGCGATTGACATTTTTGACAAAATCTGTATAGTATGTGTCTAACCACTGTGTAGCTATTACTAGATACGATTAAAAAAATGAGGTTAACATTTTTGAAAAAAATCTGTCTCGTATTCTTCTAGTCACTGTCTAACCGTTTAGTAACGACTGGATAGGATTAAAGAAGTGAAGTTTAAAAGATATGTCTAGTATCCGTCTAGCCACTGTCTAGCTATTTATAGCTTATAAACAATTTTTTTTTTAAAGCTAGACAGTGGCTATACGGATACTAGACAGATTTCTTCAAAAATGACACAACCTCACTTTTGAATTCTACACAGTAACGACTAGATACTAATTAGCGAGTCACTAAATAACAAATATGTATTTACAAATTATAGCTAGTATCAAGCTACTTACGGTAGACGTTTTAATGAAAGTTTGAAATATTTACGAGCCTTTAAGTTTGATTTTTTTTTGTCATGTCCAGACAAGTTTCTTTTGTCTGGGTCTTGTTGGCGCCTGTTTACAATTTGTTATATGTTTTTTTATGTTTTTTTCGTAATAAGCAGTACCGGAATATTTTCAGTTTTAAAAATTGTCTTTTTGGAAGGTTCTAAAGTCTTTTCTTTGTGCTTCAATGGAGTACGGTATACTTCCCCTTAACTAAATTTTCTAATATGTGTCGAAAAAAAAAGATGTGGAGTTGGAGACGTAACATCACAAAGAAATAAGAGGTCTATTTTGTTAAATAAACCAAAAAATTTATGTTATATTTAACAAAAAGAGTTTTGTTATTCTTACCAAAGATAATTTTGTTGTACTTTACAAAAATTTTTGTTACATAAAACGTCAGCTAAAAAAGTTAATAAAATAGTTTAAAATTTGATAAAGAAATTTATTTTTAAAAATTAATGTACACAAATAAAATTTTTATTTATATTTCCAAAAGTTAATATTTCTGAAACAAGGAAAATGTTGATTAAATCAGAAACGCAAAGTGTTAATATCTTTTTAGCGGTGGCAGACTTAATATTAGACTTAATTTCAAAAGCATCAATATGAGAGTAATAGCCTATAGTTTCCAAAACTTTTAAGGATAATTGTAATTTTTTATTTTTATTATATTCAATTGCGTGCACACGACTAAATTCAGGTAACGGGTTGTTTACATTTGTTATTAAAATTGTTTTATTAACAGTATACTGTATACCATTAACTTTACACCAAGTAAAACAGTTATTATTTAGAACAGGTCCAAATAGAATATTGTCTGGAAAGCCTCGTCTACTTAAAAGTCTTTTGGAAAAATGTAACTGATTTTTTTTAGCAATTGTTAACGTAATGTTTACTTTAGACGAAGTTGCAGCACTGATCCGTTTAAAATACTTACGTTTAGCTTTAAATCTCATTGCGGATATTCCTCGTAAAGGGCCAATTTTTTACATAACTTCGGGATAATGAGTTATTAGATGATGCTTAGGTTTAAGACTAATATTAAATAATTGTAAATAAAGCTTATGATGTTCTTCTATCACAGATTTTAAAAGAGTACATGTGGCTAGATTTGTTACTCGAGATAAGGATAAAGAAATAATTTTGTTAAGAAGCAAATAAAATTCTCAATAAGAATCATTATGAGGTATTTTATCACCAATTATGAGGGTTAAATATCGAGTCAGACATTTCATTTCAGAAGCACTCATAATTATATGTTTTTTTCTTATTTGTTCTATTTTTAATAATGTTGGTCGATTTTTTTCATTGCTTCCATATTTAAAAAATTTTATTCTCTCGTTTAAAAGTTAAAGACTAAAAAATTTTTTCTTTAAAATAAATTTGTGCATTATTAAACCAAGCTCATAACGGCATACACCTTTGTATAAATCGTGCAAGACATCAACTAATAAATTTTCAACAACATGAAAAGACAAATTGTTCCATATGCAAGGATCTTTAACGCCTGTGTTAGAAACATCTAAAGCTGTTACGTCTCTATCGTAATTATCTTTTGTTCTTTGGAGATTTAAAACCGATGTACATAAATTTTGACATTGCTCTTTATTTGCTCTACATAATCTACATAAATAATTTGCTTTAAAACTTTCAGTAAATCCTAATATTCCATTAACAGCAAGATTATCGCCAATAACAAGAGCTAGGACAAAGTTAAACTTATGTTCTTTGCCATCTACTGTAATTGTTACGCCCTCTTTTTCTAGATAAATTAATTCCTTAAGTACTATATTAAAAATAGCCCGATTACCAAAAATATTTCTGTCAGAAGAATGGCACAAGAGACTCAAAAAAATATTATCTAATTGTGATTGATATTGAATTGGTAGAGCTGCAATAGAGACATATGTTCTCCCTAATTTGTGAATTCCTGAATGACTTCCTAATGGGTTATTTATTTTAAAGTCGTCATAGAACAGAAATACCGGAAGTATCATTTTATTTGGATGAAAATGTAAGATGTGAACCCATAATGAAGATTGAAGGAAATTACAAACATTAGATGAATATATCTTCATCTTTTTTATGTTCTCTATTGTTGCATTATAAACATTTGGTAATTCAAAGAAAAGCTTAAAAATAGTTCTTAAAGGTATAAAATGTGCTGTAGCACTTTCAATATGATAGATAGAAAAATAGCTTATATTTTTATTTGACATAATTACCAACATAATAAGACACTGGGAATATGTAAAACTCACATTTTGTAAAAAATTTAATCCTTTTTTTTCAGTTTCTAAATTTTGAAAAAAATTTTCAAATAAAGTAATAATGTTGTACATATCAGATATATTTATATTGGTTTCTTGTGCCTTTAACATGTTTTTTAATATAGACCAAAATCCTTCTTTTAACAACACATTTACATGTTCTATAATAAATTGAACCTGGTTACAAGGAATGCCAGAATTAGCGTATAATCTTGCACAAAATTGAGCCATTAAGTTTTCAATTTTATGTTTTCTCAGAATCAATTATTTCATCTGTATCAGAATTAAGAAGACTATTTTCATTATTTAAAATGTTATTTTGTTGTTGAATATGTCTTCTTTTTTGAAAAATTTTATTATATGCGTTAGTTAAAAGTAAATAATTTTCAATTTTATGATTGCAAATTAAGTGTTTCTTAAAAGTAGAAAAGGTATGAAATATTCGTTGACAAGAAGTTGTTTGACAACAGATGAAAACGTTTCCCGAAAGCAATTTATGACATATTTAAAAATGGAGTTGGACTGCTTTAATTTGCAGGAATTTTTCTTTACAGATGTAGCAAATTATTTCTGTCATAATTAAAAAAAAAATTTTTAATTATACGCAAATGTAAATAAAAACTTATACAGGGTGTCCGAAATATGATGTCCAATCTTAAATTTGTGGGTAGGGACATAAAAACGGTGACGAAAAGTCCTGAACAATTTTTTAAAATTCTTGATCATTTTCGAGAAAAAAATTAAAATATAATACACGTAAATACACGTAAAAGTGATAAGGAAGACACGATTTGAGCGAGTGCGACAGACGACGGCGCGAATATTACAAACAAAATAGGCGGAGTCAGCGCGTGACGATAAGCGAGCGGTGAGCGGCGAGTGAGAAGAATCATCTGAACACGGCGAAAAATAAGCGAAGGCTCTCGCGATCAATATTATATCCGGTAAAAAAAAAATTGTTGAGCTCAATAAGCGCGCAATTAGCACAAATGAAATAAGGATAACATAATTACATTAGTGCTAATAGCGCGCTTTTCGAATGGGCCTAACAATTTAATTTTTGGCGGGTATAATATGATCGCGGGCGCATTCGCCTATTTTTCATGTGCTATCATTTCCACACTACCTTGCGGTAGATAGCATAGCGCGTTTTTTTTAAAATGATGTCCCCGGTAGGCCTAATCCACTTTTTCACATTCGTGATCATTATAATTGTTCAAAGTGGCCTCTCCTCTGCTGTAAGCATAGTTCGGCCCTTCTAACTATGTCACGCGTGGCACGACGCACCATGTCCTGATCTATTCTTTCAAATGCCGCAATAATTGCTTCGCGCACTTCATTTTCTGTTTTATTTCTAGAGTTTTCAACTAAGTTTTTTACGTGTCCCCAAATAAAATAATCGAGGACGGTTAAGTCCGGTGACCGTGCTGGCCAAGCGATCAGGCCACCACGACCTATCCAACGGTCTGGAAATCTTGTATTTAAAATCTCGCGCACTGCCCGAGACGAGTGTGCCGGTGCTCCATCGTGTTGGTAAATTGCTAGTTGCCTTATCGCAAGCGGCACGTCGTCTAATAAGATAGGTAGTTCATTTTTGATGAACCGTCTGTAAACGGGTCCTGTTAGACGTGGAGGCAAAAAGTATGGACCGATCTACAAATAATAAAATATTTCAATAATAATATAAAAATGTTCTTTTTCTAAATTTGTACTTACCATTTGATTTTCAATAACTCCTGCCCATACGTTAATAGACCATCGATATTGGAAGGCCCCTTGTCTTACTACGTGCGGGTTCTCGTCCGACCAATATACGTGGTTTCTTGAATTAAACAGGCCGTTTTGCGTAAACGTGCATTCGTCCGTCCATAGAATAATGTCCGGGAACGTAGCATCTCGCCGATATTGCGCGAGGAATCCTGGAAAAAATTGTATTTATTAATTATGGCCTTACAATTAAATTATCCCGAATATAAAAAGTTAATACTAATACCGACCTTGGCAAAAATAAATCCGTTGCTCAAAATCTCGGGGTAAAAGTTGTTGCACTCGCTGGTAATGGTACGGATGCAACAGATTATCTCGTAAAGTGCAATACACTTCATATCGCGACATGTTTAATTCGTGCGCCGCACGACGAATACTTGGGTTTGGTTCATTACCAAACAATTCTAAAATTCGCTCTTTGTTGCGAACTTGACGACGTGAGGTATATCTTTCTTTAAATGAACAAGGCAGCTTGTTTCACGTAATTTATTTACAACTCGTTGAATCGTGCGTCTCGACGGATGACGACGTCCTGGATGACGCTCCGCGTAAATTTCTTTTGCACGTAATGCACATTCATCCGCTAATTCATACGCTATCACCATATCGATGTAATCTTGCGGCGTGTACTGCATTGTCACAATTTATCTCAATGTCAAGACAATGCTGATGATCGACTACCCTTGAAAATATCGTATTCGCAATTCTCAATAAAAAAAAATTGACTGTTAATGTTTTTTAATATCAATTTTTTTATTCATCTTTTTTTTAACAGTCAATTTTTTTAAAAACAAAAGTCTTTTTTTTGACGTATCACTTCCTCTATTTCTCCTGAAATCTTGAAAAAAAATTAAAAGTAAAATAGTTAGATCAAATATAAAAAATTACTTTTTAATCATTCCTTCAATTCTGTTATCTATAAAAGCATATCTTTACTTCAGATGTAAATCCCGTTTGGGATTCAATTACTGTAGGCTTCCATTTTTCTTTGCCTTTCACAATTCTGTTGTAACCCGAGCCGGCACACAGGCGATTGACACATCACGTGCAATAAAAATTATTATAAAGACTCAGCAGATTACCTAACCATTGGAATCTGCTGAGCCTACGATACAGTTTCGACAGCAGTTACATAAGATATCAACAAAGGCAGTAAGGCACACGGTCACCTCTTTCTGCTGACAAAACGAAAAGTAATATTATATAAAAAGCCCGAGGCCCGAACCTCGGACAAGTCAGTTCGGTACGAGCTAGCGACTCGTATCACTACAAGTATTATACTGTGTAAAACGAAGGGAAGAGAATAAAGAATAGTACGTTATTGTCATTAACGGCATATTTATTGCTCTACACGTCTACCACTAAGCAACGGTCTCGGAGGACGGACCCCTTGCACTGCTCGGATGCAACAATTCCTTTCTGAGGAGCAACACATGACAGCAATTTAAAGTTTGCTAATTCTTTTTCAAATTCTTATATATTTAAAAATTATGAACTAAAATACTATAATATAAAGTAATTTTTATGTTATTAATTAAAAAATAGTATAGTAAATAAATTTTTATAGTAATTAGTGTAGTAAATAAATAGTAAATAAATTAAATTACCAAAGTTAAAGAAAAAGATGCTTGATACAATAAAAATACTTGTAAGATCTGGATCCTCTAAAGTTTGAAGTATCAACCTCAGAAAGTTATTTCCACTTTTTTTGGTAAATGTTTTTTTACTGCAGACATAAATTTATCATAGTCTTTATACATTGACATAATTGATTCAAGATATTTGATGGAAAAGTCATATTTAATCTGAAAAAAACATAATTTTATTAATAAATTTTTTTTAAAAACATATAAAAAAATCTGAAAAAATCAATACCAGACTGTAAGCAGTTGTATGATATAATATTGGCCAGTTCTTTAAAAAATCTTTTACTGATTTAGTATTTAAAATTAGCTGTAATGAGTAAGTTTCATTCCAATGATAAACTGCAGTTGCGAATGGTTCTTTGTTATTGTACAATCACAAGTAGCTATCGTTGGAATTTTTGTCATCAGATTCAGTAATTAGTATTTTGTTTACATCACGTTTTTCAGATTTGTTAAATAAACCTGTAACGGTGCATCCGAAAATTGCACCGTTCCGGTCAGAACAGCGACTGGACGCCAAGCAGAACACCGTCGGCGGGGACCCGGGGCGCGGTGCGCCCCAAACATTTATATTTCTCATAAGCGATTACGAGCGATAGCAAGCGGGCTATCGTTTTGTGGCTAAGTCCATGTACGGGCTTAGCCGAGGTATGCCGAGCGCCGCCGAACGCGCCGACGATGCCGAGGACCGCCGTTTCCCGACCGCGCCGCAACTAGATTCTCGGCGCCACGGCAGGATCGTCCGTATCCCTGCTGAGCCCCGGAACCCCGGCGCCATCGCTTTTTAGTATAAAGAGGCGATGCCGGAGCTCAGCAGGACCGTCCTCGATCCGCTCGCTTGCGAGCAGCATCTCCAGGAACTTCGAGCCGATCCGGGGGTAGAAAGATCTCTGTCTCCACCAGGTGATCCTGGGGCTCATTCCTTACTTAGCATTCAGAACTTTTGAAGCGTCGGCACGGCCAGCTCGAGGGGTAGAGTGAACTCTGCCTTTTCCGAGTCATCTCGGACCTCGGCCACTGGCCTCGTTAGTCGAGAATTCTAACTGCCTTCCTATCACACCGTCGCCGACCACGGGGTAGAGTGATCTCTGTCTCGACCGAGTGATCTCGGTTACGCGACACCGAGCCGGTGCTTCTAATCCCGTCATCGCGGCTCACAACCGTAACGCGCACTGAAAAAAATATTTTATTGCTGTTATGTTATTATAAAAAAAACACAACTAGCTGCAACAAATTTTTTTTTGTAGCTATAGTGACAGCAAATAACATTGTTCTGACAACAAATATGATTTGTAATTTTTGATTTGCTACAGTAACAAAACATAATAACATTTACTGATATGTTGATTTTACAAATCATTTGTCCGTCTAACTTTTTATTTGCTACTGTAGCAACACTTAACAACATTTGGTTATTTGTTGTGTTTATTGTTTGTGTTTACTGTAGACGAGTTGCATGATGGTCGGGAAGGTCTATGCAATGTTGACATGCTGATCATTTTAAGAAATCTCACTCACGGCAAATATAAATGTTTTAACCTTGAAATTTTAAATAATAGAATGCTTATGTTTGATTATGGACCAAAAGATTCATTAAATAAACCACCACGTATACATGTTGTCCGAAATATTATTAGCAATATTAAAACTGTAGGTAGAAAATCAGATTTGGAGACAAAAAGTCCTTTACGAATTTGTAAAATTCGTAACCATTATTGAAAAAAAAATTAATTTGTCTAGCGCAAGAGCGACAAGGAAGCCACGCGTGAGTGAGCGCGACAGGCGACGACGCCATTCCTAACCATTCGCCTGTCGCGCTCACTCACGCGTGGCTTCCTTGTCGCTCTTGCGCTAGACAAATTAATTTTTTTTTCAATAATGGTTACGAATTTTACAAATTCGTAAAGGACTTTTTGTCTCCAAATCTGATTTTCTACCTACAGTTTTAATATTGCTAATAATATTTCGGACAACCTGTATACGTGGTGGTTTATTTAATGAATCTTTTGGTCCATAATCAAACATAAGCATTCTATTATTTAAAATTTCAAGGTTAAAACATTTATATTTGCCGTGAGTGAGATTTCTTAAAATGATCAGCATGTCAACATTGCATAGACCTTCCCGACCATCATGCAACTCGTCTACAGTATAATTTTCTGTAATGTGATAAGAGGAAATATCGTGAAATACACATTCTTCTTTTTTACCAGTCTCAGAAGTGTTGTCTAACTGAATGTTATTATCATAATTTATTAAATTCCTTAAAAGACTAGGATCTTCTTTTACTGCTTTCTGCGTGTCTTTTTTGTGCATTTTACAGAATCTGCAGAAATAAGAAGCAGAAAAAAATTCAACTAAACCAAATAATTGATGTAATCCTAAATTATCACCTGTTAATAAACCAAAAACGAAATAAACTCGTTTTACTCCAAGATTACTTTGAACCAAAATACCTTCGTTTTCTAAGAATTTCAAAACTTTAATTAAAGGAAAAACGTTTTTTTGTTTTTAAAATGAGATCTAGCCCAACTTTTGAACAATAATACTAAAAAAATATTCTTTAATAGAGAACGACATTTTGGAGGTAAACAAGGCAGTGAAACATATACTGCTCCAAGTTTGCCAGAATGAGATCCAAGTGGATTATTTACCTCAAAATCATCAAAATATATAAAAAGAGGTAAAAAAATATCTTCTTTTAAATGTTGTTTTCCCCTTTTAAACCATAAACGATCTTGAATAAAATTTTGAAGTCCCGAATTTTCTTTACTTAAATAACTCATGTAAGCTAAAGTGTCTTTCAAAATATTAGGCAACTCAAAAAATTTTTTTAACACAGAATCTAAAGCAACGTAATGACCGTATACAGCATCATATTTTCCTTTCATGACATTGTTCTTTCTTTTATTACAAAAAATTTTGCCAATTTCATAAGAAACAGGGGCAATATAATTTGTCGATTTTGAAAAATGTTTAAAAGACATATTATTCGACGTTAAATTTTTAAAAGGATTTTCTAAAGCATTAAACATATTTTGTACTTCTTGGATGTCGTTCTGAGCACAGTCGTAATTTTAAAGAATATTCATTATTTTTTGTTTAAGAAGTGCTAGATATTCACTGCCAATCAAAGAATTTACATCAGCTATCATTGTTTGGATCAAGTTTCGTGGAAAACGAGGATTACTAAATAATTTTGAAATGAACATTTCAGCTGATTGTTGAATAGAAAACTCAAATTCTTGAGAAGATAAAGATTGCAACTCTTCGATTGTTGCTCCGTCGTTAAAATTTTCATCAAAAAAAACTTCTTCCTCTGATTGCTCTGTAAATTCTCTGATTGTTTTTTTTTGTTTTGTTCTATTTTTTTTTCCTTTTTCTCTGTTTGTGTTAAAACAAAATTATGAAAATTTTTTTAATGTTTTCTATAAGAATTTTTTTATAAGAAATTACGGAAACATTAATTTTCTCCACATTTATAAATAAGAGAATTAGGATGTGAAATAGTTAAATGGACAAATAAACTGCGAATGAAAAGAACATTTTTTTACATAAATAGCACGTTGGCATTTTTATTAACACTATTTCTTTTAAATATAAACCAAAATAAAATTTACAACGCGTGAACACAACAAATTAAATAAAAAATTATTACAATAAAATGCTGTTTTCTGATAAAAATTCTTTTAACAAAATTTCAACCGTACTGTAGTGGGAATCGTACTGTCGATTACGTGGCATTTCGTACCCAGCGCGTTGAATAAATTGCCATATTTGAGCTGATTCGGGCGGGTATAGAAGATGAAGTGCATGAAAAACTTTAAAGCATACGTCTATGGATTTTAGCGGAGTCTCTACCTTATAATAGTTTTTAAGCCCCAAAACGACAAAATTTTGACTAATGTTTTTTAAATCCGGACCGACGAGGACCACTAAAGGTAGAAGATCGCAACCGTACTGAGCAAGTTTTTCTTGGCGTAACAAAAGCTGATTTTCTAAGTCTCCTATAATCTGAAAATTCAAAGGAGTAATTAAAACAAAAATAATTATTTATTTAAAAAAATATCATCAAAATACAAATTTATTTTTACATTTACCTTTACATGAAGAATAAAACTTTCCTGCATTTCTACTTTAGAAGGGCGCCATTCTTTAATCGCTTTTGTTTGCTTCCGCGCATTCACTGAAGGAAATAATTGTGCAATGGAAAATAAAACTTTTATAGTTATTTGATCTAAAATAAAAATTTATTTATTATTTTAATTTTATTTATCTACTTTATTTATTTAACTTATTTATTTTATTTATTTATATATTTATTTATTTATTTTATTTATTTATTTTTTTAGTTTTAGTTATTTATTTTATTTATTTATTTTATTTATTTTTTATCTTATTTATTTAACAAATTAAAAATATAAATGTTTATAACTTAACACTAACTACATTTTACATACCTTAAGGTAATATATTAGTATCTGCAAAATCTTTTATTTTATTTTTTAATTTCACAAAAAGAAATTTGGACAGTTTGGGCCAGTTGACGAATAATTTTAAAGTGTTATCCGGATTTTTATTTTCAAAATCAATTTCTAACTGTAAGAAAGTATAAAAGTTATAAAAATTATCAAACTGTAAAACGGTATTTTATAAAGTAATTTTGATATTCACTAGAGTATAGCCCTTTTTCATTAAGTAAAGCAGGATACTGTGTCATATACTGGCCTACAGAGATATTATTAATTAGTAATTCGTTTCGGCGCTGTCCCGAAGTTTCTTGCCAATTCTGTAACACTTTATACCACGGTTGGGAACTATTTTTTAACCACAATATGGCGTTATTATTTTCTATTTCTTCATTTTCAGTTATTACTAAAATCAAAATAATTTATTAAAATAAAAAGCAACGTTTTTTTCAAAAATATTAAGTAATTATTTTTAAGTAATTATTAAATTATATTTATATTTTGATTTACGACTTCATTAAGTGCTGGTTCTTGAATAATTATAGCTTCGCCACTGGTGTCTGAATGAAATTGAAAGCAATTATGCATATTAGCCATAATAATATAAATTCTTTATAAATAATTGAATATAATATCAAAAAATATTAATAAAAGTTTAATAAAATAGAAATATTTACCAGTAGTGGCTATAATTTTAATATCGGAATTTTCATCAGATGTACAAGCAACTGATGTATCGGTATAAATCTATGGTACATACAGTGGCTCACGAAAGTCTATATACACCATGAAATATCGGCAGTTCACCATTAAAACAATTACTTTGGAAAACATAAATGGTAGTAATAAAGTTATTATATTATAAAACTAGTACTGTAAATATATGAAAAATTTAATGAAACAAATAATACATAAGAACAAAAAACTTAAATAATGTTTATCGCAAATTTCATAAAAGTCTACATACAGTAACAAAAAATGTTACTTTAAATTATCAAACAATAAATCAATATTTTGTAACACCTCCTTTGGCTTTCAGAACGGCTTCCATCCTCCGAGGCATGGAATCTACTAAATTTTTAGTGACCTTTTCCGGTGTTTGGTTCCATTCTTCAATTATTGCCTCTTTAAGGCTATCGCGTCCAGTAATTCGTCTTTTTCTAAGGCGCCGCTTTAATTCTTCCCATAAATGCTCGATAGGTTTTAAATCTGGCGATTGAGGTGGAGAATACAATTGTTGCGGTACATTATATAAGAGATATTCTTTTGCCACCTTGGATGTGTGCTTAGGATCGTTGTCTTGTTGGAAAATCCAACGATCGCCAAGCTGTAATTTTTCCACGTTTTTCTTTAAATTAGCTTTCAAAATATTAATATATTTATATGTATTATAAGTTTCTCGAATCGTGGTAGCGGACCGTGATATTGAAGGTAATTAAAGATCGCCGGCGTACTTAATTAACTATATATATTTCTTACTTTACAATACACTTATCTATTCGACAGTTTGTAAGCGAGTGCGGATCTTGTCCTCGGACACCCGTGCGCAAACGTCGCGCGTTCTCACCTCGCTCTTGCACGCTTCCACCGCGTGCTATTCACCTGTTCGTCTCAGGTTGCTTGTCAGCTCTTCGAGCCACCACAACAATATTGTTACGCCCGGTATACGGAGCGGCTTAAAGCTGCCAGCTCGCTCCGAGGTTTCGGTTCCCCGTTGCCAGGGGAACGAAGATTATTGTTTTATGTTGATTGACAGTTCTGCCCGTGACTTCGTTCGGTGTGGATGTCACTTTGTATTCCCGGTTATTGCTTGTATTAAAACGTTGTTGTTTTACTTTTCTAAAACGTCTCTTTTCTTTCGCGGAGCCCGAGTGCCGCGAGTGAGAGAGTGTGGAAAGAGTGAGTGAGTAGCGCGAACGCGGAGACGTTCGCTAACCCCGTTCCCGGCGTAACAATATGTATCCATGGTACCATCGATAAACTCGATAGTACCCACTCCAGTTGCCGACATACAGCCCCAAAGCATTACTGACTGTCCTCCGTGTTTAACAGCCGGTTTAACATTTTTTTTTATAAATTCAGCATTTGGCCGTCGCCAAACCTAAGAACGTCCATCAGATTGGAAACAATTAATTTTTGTTTCATCAGTAAATAATACTGTAGCCCAAAAATTTGTATTTTTATTTTGATATTTACGAGCAAACTCTAGCCGTTTAGTTCGATTCACGTCACTAATATACGGTTTACGTCTGGCGATATGGCCATTATATCCTTCATTTCGCAGTACTCTCCGGATACATTCTGGATGTACTGATTTTCCTAATTGTAAATTAATATTTTCAGCTATTTTTACCGCACTGATCGTTGGTTCTTTTAATTTCTTTGAAAGCCTGTCGTTTGTCTCTTGTTGAGAGCACCTGTGGACATCCAGAACGCGGTTTATTTTCTATTGTACCATGATTTTTAAAATTCCGCAATACAGTTTGTACCGATGATCAAGGTCTATCTACAGTTTTTGCAATTTTACTTAGTAATTTGCCCTTTTTTTTAAAGAAACTATTATTTTTCTTATATCGTTAGAAATTTTGCTTTGACGTACCATGGTGATAGTTATAAAGCTAACAAACGACTGAACCAATGCGCACTATATCGCCGCTTACAATATTTGTAAATAAATCGCGACACTTCTACTTTGTACCAAATAAACACGGAAATTATAAGATGTATGTACACTTTTGTGATATTATTTTTGTCAATTATATCAATTTTTGTTTCTTTTACGTTTATTTCTTTTTTAATATGCATGATATTTTAAGATTACTAGTTTTATATTATAATAACTTTATTACTACCATTTATATTTCTTAAGTAATTGTTTTAATGGTGAACTACCGATATTTCATGGTGTATGTAGACTTTCGTGAGCCACTGTATATAAAGAATTAAAATAAGTTTTTTTATTTTATAAACAAATTAAAATGCAAATATTTATGGCTAAGATAAAAAATAATTTAAAATACCTTATTATTTAATTCCGCTGTATATTTTAAATTAAAAAGAATTCTCTCTCCGATAAAAGGAATAATAAATTAATAGTGTCCTTGTCTAACATAAGTAAGGAAATACGTCCTCCGTAATTTTTTGATCTTTGACGCAAACAACAAAGTGAGATAAAAATTATTATATTATACTTTTACAAAAAAGATTTTTATACTAACCTTTGAATGCTTGTATAACTTCCGCACTCAAGCACCAACTTTTCAAACGCTTTGTCACCGCGGAGTTTGATGCACTTATATTAATATCTTCGTTAATCATTTTTTTGTATTAATCACAAATGATCTGTACTAAATTTATTAACAATTTCAAGTAACCAAAACAAGCGTTACTAGGTAATCCGCATTTGTCACATTACGGAATCGTGATGTCACATTCGTTTTTGTTACTGGTTTCATAACGTTGCACTAACAAATTTTTAAAGCCCATAACAAATATTATCAACAAATTTGATTTGTGTTGCAAACCATATATGATTTGTAAAAATAACAAATCAAAAGAAATAATTTGCAATATGAACTTAATAATTCGCGTTCTTAGCAAATCATTAAGTAACAAATGCATTTTGTTACGGTGCTCAAAATATTTTTCTCAGTGCGAACATACGATTGTTTTCGGCGAATCTTCCGTCGCGACCGCTAATACTTGTCTCGCGCCGTTATACCGCGATTCCAAATTTACCGCGATTGCACGTGACGCCGAACGGCACGTGCCCGTAAGATCCGTCAAGCGCCGCAGACACGCCGTCATCGCGTGCCTAGATCGCGAGCATTGTTATCGCGAGCCGCTCGCGCCGCATACTTGCCTTGTATATATGTACATAAATATACATTTTTTTCTTATCTCTTCGTTTAATAAATTATAGTGTTACTTATATACAGTCTCGTTGCATTACCGGACCCCACCAAATCGAATCCCGGAGTATCGACGAGCGCACCGGGCGGATCTCGTACCGAGACGACAATTCGATTTAAACAAATTGCGGGGTTGATACAAACCAACTTTTTTCATTTCTCGTAATGCGTTTCTATGTTTCTCAATGAGTTTTCCTTTTGCAATTCCTGTTTTCATAACACCATCAACAAAAGTTTTTACTGGACCCACATAATAGGTTGACATAGTTTCATTTGGGAACAAATCTACAATTTTTGTAGCAATTATTTCGATCTCGCAGTTAGAGAAAATTCAGTGAAAAAAGTAATTGATATTAGTTAAAATAAAATAATGTAATGTAAAAATCGATAAGATGCTTATAACTATTTAAAATAATAAAATATTAGCATGCAGTAGATCTAAACTTATAAAATAGCAATTACAAAAGAAACGTACATCGATTTGTCCAAAAAATAATAGATTAATAAGTGCACAAGAGAACCACGACTTTTATTACATAGAACATTATTGTTTCTGTATTCCTTCAAAATTGCCTGACCAGAACAACAGTTTTTGAACAAGTCTTCAACATCTAAATTATCCATTTCACTAGTAGATAATCTTTTTGATAACCTTTTGGATTCATTATTTTGCTTATAAACAGGTTGCTCTTTTTCATTGTGTAATTTTGTCTTTTCTTTCTCTACTTCTAATTCCACTGTATCATTTTCACACTTTTTTTTTTAGTATTAATATTTTCTATATTTAGATCAATTATATTATCTTCAAACATATTCTTTGTACTAATTGATAAATCATGATCATTGATAAAGCATAATGTTTGGGTGCCACACGTATTGTAAATAAATGTGGCACCCAAACATGAAGCTTTTTCCGAAATCCAGCTTTATGTAAATGATTTAATACTATTTTATGATCAATCTTCAGTTCTTGAGCGATGCTGCGACTGTTAATATGGCGGTCTACTTCAAACATTTTCATAATTTTAACGCTGTTTTCGATGACGGGCCTTTCTATGCGAGGTGCGTCTTTAACGTCGAAATTACCGCAACGGAATCGACGAAACCAAAATTGCGCGTAATTAGCAGTGGATGTATATAGGCCGGTTCTGGACCAATTCGTATTAGTGTGTCCGTGTGACCTAGGGCGAGGGGTAATGACGTCACGCGGGGAGGGATGTTTTTCCAGGAATCGCTCCTTTGTCTGCGATTCTCGGAACAGATTGTTTATAAATATAACAATAACATAAAAGTTATGAAATTTGATATTTTAATTACGTAATTTGATATTTTTAAAATAGATAAGTGCGTTATCGCGCCACGGTATTTTCCTGCGGCATCGTGAATTTCAAAGGGTTGGAATTTTTTCAAAAGGGGAAAGGGGGGAGTCTTATTTTTCACAGGGGGTAAAGGGGTGGGGGGTGTTGGGGGTGATCACGCGAGTCTTAGTCATGGCGTCGGCGGCGGTGAGCGGCGGGGCGGCGGCGGATCGCAAAGGATCGCGCGCCCATCGTTCCGTCTCGCTCGCACCCGTTCGCGCCGCCTATCGTTCCCTCTCGCTCTCGTTCACGCGTTCGTCACCATCGACTACGACTCGCTCGCACCCGTTCGCGCCGCCTATTGTTTATCAACAATTTAGTACACGCTCATACGATTCGAATGCGGGTGACGCTGCACGTACACCCCCGGCTAATCGCTCCTCCTTATTATCTTATTTCTCTCTCACTCAGATACGTATGTTGCATACGAACGAGGCGGACTCACAATTATAATAAAATGAAGGATGGAATAGAAGCGATTAAAAATGATACGTGCCGATTACAAAAGTATATATTTATTTTATGAATATGTGTTACAATATATTACACATTTTTCACGCGAGTCTTAGTCAAGGCGTCGGCGGCGAGCGGCGGGGCGGCGGATCGCAAAGGATCGCGCGCCCATTGTTGCCTTTCGCTCGTACTTGTTCGCGCCGCCTATCGTTCCCTCTCGTTCTCGTTCACGCGTTTGTCACCATCGACTACGACTCGTAGTTTTCATGCGTAGTATGCCGCTTTGAAATATAATATTAAACAAAAGTTGACACTATGAGGATGCACAACTGTCGGCCCAGGGCTCGAGTGTATTTTCCTCTTCTTATTATTCTTATGATAAGAAAAAAATTTAATAGGTTGCGTTGGAGTTTTATACCGAGAGGGTATCTTTTTTAATCAATCGCTAATGTCGTGTTTATCAATCGCTCATGTGGTATTGATTCCTTGCCCAAGACAATCATCGAAGAGCTGTGCGATTCATGTAATCCGTAAATGGTAAGTATAAAGATAAATAAAATAAAAAATATTTTTATTCGTACGAATAGTAGCCGTAAAATTTTAATATTACAGAGGGACAATTTTGCGTAAAGCCAACGTCACCGGCGTCTTCATTGCAATCATCATCATCATCATCATCGTCATCGTTGCTCGCATTATATCGATTGTATAAGATAATATCGTTAAAATATATAATTAGTAAAAAATCCCCATTACTTAAATTTTCTTGTGAACACCATGTATCGTTTGCATTATATCTCTCTCACTCCTATTTTGTATTTTCTCGTTCAAGTGCCATTCGCGCTCTCGCTCACACCCTTTCACGCTCTCACTCGCATTCTTTAGTTATCGTTTGCAGATGCGTAACATGCTATCGCTAGATTCTTTTCTATATACCCGTGTGGTCAAAAAAATCTTTTGCGTTTTTATGGGCTTCAAACGTTGTAAAAAAAAAAAAATCTTTTTGCGTTTTTCTCTTGGTCAAGTGTCGTTCATGCTTTTTTAGTAATCGTTTCAAGATGCCTTCGTTAGATATGGACGATTCTTTCTATATGCCTATGCGACAAAAATCTTTGGCGTCTTGAATCTTTTGTATCACGTTTCGTTTCCGTTGGCCCGGCGTCTATTTTCTTTGTTTATTGATGAGAACGACGACGACGACGACGATGTGACCATGCCTCATTCTCAGTCTCACATCCATACGTGCAGAATCTATCTCAGAAGCAAAACCAAAAAAAACTACAATAAGAAAAATGGCATATTTTGGAGAACAAGGTATGTATTATAATACAATTTATAATACAATTTATAAAAATAATTTAATCTGTTATTAAATCATATAATAATATGTATTTTTATGTTTTTAGCCAAACAACAGCTCTGCCGCGACTTCCAGCGAGGAACCTGCTCTAATAGTTATTGCGCGTTTGTGCACACGTATAGATACTGCTACAGTTATCAAAACAAAAAGTGCACAAACGCGCAATGCAAATTTCTGCACGTTACGAGCGTGGAGCAGGCTCGTTACGAGGCTACCGGACTAACATCGGAGAAATTGCGGTATGAAGTCGGACGCACCCTGCAAAATTCTATCATCTGCGGGGATTATAAGGCCGGCAGGTGCACGAGGACGGACTGCCAACATCGGCATATCGGGCACGACGAAAAACTGGAATGCATAGTGTGTTGTACGGAAATTGTGATGGACACGTTCGGGGCGTCCAGTTGCGGGCACGTGTATTGCTACACATGTGCTCTGAAGTGCCAAGGGCCCCCGCGTCCGTACACAATGCTTACAGTTGTGTGCCCGATATGCCGATCCGTCGCTAGCTACGAACAACTGCTATAGCTTATGTCGTTTTTTGCGTTTATTGTATTTGCTAGTGTCGTTTTTAATGTAATTTTTAAAGGTATTTTTTTAATGTCATTTTTAATAGAATTTTTTTGTTTTATTATTAGTTTTATTATTAGTTTTATTATTAGTTTTATTCTAATTTGCTTATATATGGTAGTAAATTAAGATATGAAATAAATATTATAATAAAACATATTTTATTATTTCTGTATGAACATCTTTAATTATTAAAAACTTACAAACTAATAAATATGTATGTTATTATTTTAGAATATAAAAATAAATCTAATATAAAATAAACTAATAAAAATGAACTAGTCAAAATGAATATAAAATGAATATAAAAATAAATATAAAATGAAACTTAACCTAAACTAAAATAAACTAATAAAAATAAACTAGTCAAAATGAATATAAAAATGAATATAAAATGAATATAAAAATAAATATAAAATGAAACTTAACCTAAACTTATAAACTAAAAAATTTTTCTGGGCGTCCTCTCTCTCCGTCTCTTTTAGTTTCCCTCGTCTTTTCCGGAGTCTTTAGTCAATTTCTGAATTTTGGGCGTCCTCTCTCTCCGTCTCTTTTTAGTTTTTTTTGTCTTTTCCGGAGTCTTTAGTCATTGTCTGAAACGAAAAAAGAAATTATTAACAGGGTATAAAATAAAATGTATTAAAAATAATAAATGAAATTTATTTAAAATATACTTACATAGATTTATTTGCACCTTCCACTGTTTGCACACCGTGCAGAGATATTTCGGTACTTGACCGTGCATTGCGAAAGGTATCACTTTCATGCACGGTGTGCAATAGGAGTGACCGCAAATTAAGGCCTGAACTCCCTTAAAATGGTGCACCCGACAGAAATTACATCTCGGCGTGTTATCCTCTGTAATTTAAAAATTAATATTAATTAATTAAATTAAAAAAAAAAATTTAAATTAAAAAAAAAAAAAAACTTACTGGAAAATGTTCCATTCTCGCAAGAGAGGCACTCCCACATGCACTCTCCCAGTAAATTTTTCGTGCATGTGTGAGGCCTCTGATTTGGCGGGTACGTTTCGCGTAGCAGGTACGCTAGGCGTTTTAATTCGCCAAACGCCGTTTCTGACATCGGCCGCACATGATGGTTAATTACATCCACCTCATCCTGGTTGAGGTGGACGAATTTGCACGTGGCTCCTGAAAGGCACACCGACTTCGTACACCGCCGGACCTCGTGAAACATTCTGCAGTCACTCCTGGCGCACACTTTCATTAGATAGTCTCTGCAACTCATGGTGATTTTTTCGGATTAATTTAAATGAGATCTTGCCGAAAATTTTTTTCTGTTTTAATTTAGATCAAATCTTGCCAAAAAAAACAACAATAGCCAAAAAACGACAACAGCAAAAAACGACAACAGCAAAAACGACAACAGCAATAATAAAAAACAACACAAGCAATAATAAAAACAACAGAAGCAATAAAAACAACAGAAGCAATAAAAAACAATAGAAGCAATTTTGACATGTGCACTCCTCGACTGGCGAGCGACTGACTGACGAGCGACCGACTGAAAATCACGTGCTGCGTTTCTATCCGCTTCCATATGTGTGTTCGTAAATGCACAATGAATGATGCTTAAAGAAGCGGATATACGAACGGACTTAAGGCCCTTTCGGTGTAATTCATTCAGCCGGCGTATCGATCCACATGATGAAATTTCTTGCAATACCCAGGTGTATGAATAAAGTTGACATATCTACCGGGTGCACATTTTCTGTTTGCCCGACTCTAATTAACGAAACAAGAGCCGCATCGCCAGAGAGAATATCATTGATGGTAATCCACCCCCGCGCTTTTTCCATGATTATTCTAGCGAGTGTGATCTCTTGCTCCGTCCACATCTGGGCTTGCCGAGGCAAGATTCCGTCTAGAACACACGGTATCGCTTGCCACTTTAATTTACAGAATCGTTCGTCCAGTCGGAAACACTCATAAGGTAGTCTACAGGTTTTGCGAGCCCAGTCGCGAAGATGTACCGTAATCGACGTAGCACTAACATCATCGATGATTCCTCTTTGCCACTTTAAACCTTCTCGGATAGCAACAAGGGTTCCCACTGTAACTTCATGTGGTAACAGCATGAGGTTGGCTGCTGCTATCCTCATAAATGCAGTCAATTGTTCAAGCATCTCCAAATGAGCCTTCTCTCCGTTTATTAACTTTACCCAAAATAGCGTGGGTGATTGTACGCGTATCACGCGTACTTCGTACGACCAGCGGGTAAGTTGTCTTATATTGATGTCGGAAATCATCTGAAAAAAATATTTTATATTAAGCGGAAATTTTAAAAAAGATATTAAAAATAATATCAGAAAAGATACTTACATTTTTTGTTACTCGTTAATTGGCGACGATCAGTTACCGATGCCTGGTTGCAAGGAACTGATCGCTCGACGGTTGAAAAACTCATCTCGATCCAAATTGTTTTATACTGATAAAAAATTATCGCTCTCACTCGCGTTGTCACTCACGTTGCCACTTACGTTGCCACTCAGGTTGCCACTCACGTTACCCCGCATCAATGAAAAATAGACTGCTAAGAGAACAAAAGACTATGCGGCTAAATTCAAAGACTGCAAACGGAGGTAATTGCTATTTAGCAGGTATGCATTTCTTTTCTCGGAAAGAGATAAGGTAAAGATTTTAATTTCCCCACATCATTGAAAAATAGACTGCTAAGAGAACAAAAGACTATACGGCTAAATTCAAAGGCTGCAAACGGAGGTAGTTGTTATTTAGCAGGTGTGCATTTCTTTTCTCAGAAAGAGATAAGGTAACGATTTTAATTCCCTACATCTTTGAAAAATAGACTGCTCAGATAACAAAAACTATGCGGCTAAACTCAAAGACTCTGCAAACGGGGTAGTTGCTATTTAGCGGGTGTACATTTCTTTTGTCGGGCAGAGATAAGATAGCAATTTTAAAATACTGCAAAGTGAAACTTATGAAATGACTCATTATAATTTGAGAGAGGGTAAAAAATGTGTCACATGATTAATCAGGAGTAGGGGTAGAATATAAAGCATTCCTTAGGCCTCTCTTGTAACCACGCGCGAATCTCATTAGTGGGCGAGCGATCGACGATAATGAACGTTGACGTGAGAATAGAAATCGGTGAAGAAATCGGTGAAGAAATAGAAATAGAAATCGGTGAGGAAATCGAAGAGGTTCATCCCCTGTCGGAGGATAGTGCTTGCGAAACCGACGATGACAACGATGAAACGGTTGAAAGTACTACGCGCAAAACGATCAATTTACGGAATTTAAACGCGATTAATCTGCGTACGAAATTTTGTGCCATATATTTTTATTATTGTGACGGGCGAGGATACAACGTGTGCGTTTCTTGTTTGGTATTGATGCGAAACGATTTCAACGATTCCGTCTTCAAGATTCGTAAACACGTCGTAGGATCGTACGATAGTCTGAGCGGTACGTGGTGTTTGAACTGTAAAGCCGCAACATTCGTTGTAATTTCGTGCGATATGTGCCCGGTATGCACGAATGCGTGAGCAATATACTTCGATTCCATACTCACGTTGCTAATGTCGTTTTTATCGCTAATGTTGTTGTTTTGTTGTATTTATCGCTAATGTTGTATTTATTGCTAATGTCGTTGTTTTGTTGTATTTATTGCTAATGTCGTTGTTTTGCTGTATTTATTGCTAATGTCGTTTTTTTTTCAACATTAACGTGCAAGCATCGGTGTGAGAATCATTTAAAAATGGATCAAAGTTTTCTCGAGGAAGAGCGCGAACTCCTGGTGCAGGCTGATGCCGTGACCACCTTGGGAGAATTTTTCGTGTGGCTTGAGAGATGTGACGACCTAGTGAATCGACTCGAGGAACGCAGTCGCGCCAAGCGAACGCGCGTATCCGTCGGGTGCGCGCAATCCACGGTGGCGAGTATCGCGCGACTTTTGGGTGTCAGGAAACATTTGTACGGACGTTACGTGCACCAGGGTGGCGAGTATGCGAGCACAAGTGCTGCCGACGGTGATGGTGACAACGCAGCTGGTGAACTCGAGTGGCGCGAGATCGAGACCGCGTTCAAAAGTCGTATCGCAACGGGTGTGGTAATAAACACAAACTACATCGAGCCGCTGCGATTCCTGGAGGACGCCGGTAACGTGGTGTTTGAGCGCGTACAGAACATCGTGCGTAAAACTAATTGCGTGAAAGTGAACACCGCGTTCAACGGTGAATTCACGGCCGGGGACAAACGCGCCAACAAAAGTATAACCACGAAAAACTGTGAGATCTTTCAAGATACTGATGTACGCGAGTGGTACCGATTACATGTTATCGAACCCACGCTGGCTTCTCTCAAGGAGTTTCAGGAGCGTGACAGCGGATGGGCGTTGTCGCGAATTTTGAACTTGTTGATCAACGTAAACAAGTACAATCCGATGCGTGCGGGATGTCACGTTACATTGTCGCGGAAAATAGTCGCTAAAAAAGCAGTGATATGCGTAAAATCGATGGATGACAAGTGTTTCGCGTGGTCGGTGGTGGCAGCTCTGTATCCCGTAAAGCAGCACGTGGATCGGGAATTGTCGTACCCGCATTACGCAACGGTGCTGAACGTCGAGGGTGTGGAGTTTCCCGCGACTCTTAAAGACGTTGCGAAACTCGAACGATTGAATGATATCTCGATCAACGTGTACGTCACAAAGACACGTGGAAAAGAAATAAACGTTCTACCTATACGCCTCAGCAATGAGAAGAAAAAGAGACACGTAAATTTATTGTACGCGGATTTCGAATGGGTCGACGACAACGACCTCGCGAACCTCGACGTAGACGCGATCGCCGCGGACTCGCCCACGAGAATATATTCTCGAGGTGGATCTCGAGTATCCCGCGAGCGTGCACGACGCGCACTCCGACCTGCCGTTCTGTCCCACGCGAGAGAAACCACCGGGGGCGAAACACGATGTAAAACTTTTGGCTACGCTGTGTGACAAGAAGCGATACGTCATCCACTATCGCAATCTGCAGCTGTGCACGCGTCACGATCTTCGCGTCAACAAGGTTTACCGCGTGCTGCGATTCACTCAATCGGCATGGTTGCGCGATTACATCGAGCTCAACACGCGACATCGAACTCGCGCGACCAACGATTTTGAGAAAAATTTGTTTAAACTGATGAACAACGCGGTGTTCGGTAAAACGATGGAGAACGTACGAAATCGCGTCGACGTTCGCTTGCTCTCGCAGTGGGACGGACGGTGCGGTGTGGAGGCGATGATCGCCAAACCGAATTTTCACAGCAGAAGCGTATTTGCGGAAAATTTAGTAGCCGTGGAATTGCGTAAACTCGAGGTGAAATTCGCCAAGCCGATATACGTCGGTATGTCTATACTCGACATATCTAAAGTATGCTTGTACGAGTTTCATCACGAGTATATGATACCGACTTTCGGAGACAAATGTAGCGTCATGTATACCGACACGGACAGTCTTGTGTACAGCGTCGAGTGCGACGATGTATACGAGATGATGAAACGCGATATCGCGAGGTTCGACACGAGCGACTATCCGCCCGATAACGCGTATGGTATACCTCTCGCGAACAAAAAAATACCCAGCTTAATGAAGGACGAGTGTAACGGTGCGATCGTCACAGAGTTCGTCGGACTCAGAGCTAAGATGTATGCGATCAGGGTAGACGGTAGAAAAGACACCAAAAAAGCAAAGGGCGTAAAGAGCGGAGTCGTGGCACAAACTATAACGTTCGACGATTACGTGAGGTGTCTCGAGGACGAGATCGTTATGACTCGCGACCAATCGTGCATCAGGTCGAAATTGCACGAGGTATACACCGTGTCCGAGACAAAGATCGCTCTGAGTCCGTACGACGACAAGCGATATCTCGTGCCGAACTCGACCGGGACCTTGCCGTGGGGTCATTATCGCATACCTCGATAAAAACGCAGTACACATGTACGCGGTATACATGTATGCGATATACATGTATGCGGTATACATGTATGCGGTATACATTTATGCAGTATGTATTATAGATGTATTATACTTCCGATTGATGCAAGGTCTCTCGAGTGATTGTTAACATTCGCATATTTTGCATTTTGTGGAGAGTGATGTGTTGATTGAGGCGTTCATGATTGCCTGTTTTTTTTCAAATTGTATTATTTGTAATAGAGTTCTGCAAATGGATTTTTGCAGCTAGCAAATGGGTTGGATTGCACAAAATAATTTTTATTTTGTGGTGTATGTGGAGTATGAGATGTTCTTGGTTGCTTAGGTTTTTTATCAAATTTAGTCTGATTTTCACTTTGTGGTGTTTGATGCGTTGATTGAGGCGTTCATGATTGCCTCTTTTTCAATTTTATCTGGTTTTAAAATATTTTATAAAAGTCTCGAGCTCGTTATATGAAGCATGCGTGGAATAACATACATTATATGTATTATTCTTAGCGCTGTCATATTCTCCAACTATACTCGTATCTTTACCCCTTTATTTTATTACTGACGGTACAATAGTTGGTATTTCTTTTCTTTTCTTTTTTTTCTTTTTTTTTTTTTTTACCGGCTTATATATCTTTACCCCTTTACCCCTTTATTTTTTACTGACGGTACAATAGTTGGTATTTCTTTTCTTTTTTTTTGGTTTTTACCGGTTAATTGCGATATAATGTATGGGTTAACATTCGCATATGTTATTTTGCGGTGTATGCGGTGTATGTGATGTTCTTGGTTGCTTATGTCGTTTAAACTTAGTTTGAATTTATTTTGTGGTGTTTGTGGTGTTTGATGCGTTGATTGAGGCGTTCATGGTTGCCTGTTTTTTTCAAATTTAAGCAGTATTTTTGCGGAAATCTCGAAACGACCGACGAAACGGTCATGTTTTATATTATTATGCGATGATGTACAGGTTTGAGTTAGTAGTCGCTAGCATGCCCTTACGTAGTACACATGTACGTAGTATACATGTACGCAGTACACATGTACGCAGTACGCAGTACGCAGTATGCAGTACACATGTACGCAGTACACATGTACGCAGTAAAGCAGTAAGCAGTATGTAGTATGTATTATAGATGTAATCATACAAATGAAGTAAAACATTGTACAATGCGTACGTTATATATTTTTCTCATTTTTATACATTTTTTGTATCGAATCACACATACACATGTGTGAAATAAAAAAATTTTTTAAACGATGCTGTTTTTGTCGATCCACGAATTGTGCGATCCGTCGAATCCCAACCATTTTACGTAGACCTTGTCACTCTTTTTGCGCAGAACCTTCTCCACCAGATACACGTCCGGATGCGTCGCGCGGTGCAACTCATACTCGTAGAACGCTCCGGATATCGCCTCACCGCGATAATCCTCCAGTAGATAAATAGCTGGATTAGTTTGCTGCACCTTAACGATCGTGAAAACCTCGGTGGTCCAATTCGGAGTGTATCCCTTTTCAAAAATCATTTTAAACTTGCTCACGCGTACTTTATCACCGACCCTGAATTTGGCCGGAGCGGCTATCTTTATAGCGCTGTACACGGTGTCGAGGAGGTTTTTGGCGATATCAGGTGTCACGTCAACGGGCCGCATGCCGATCGTTCGATGCTTGCGCCTATTGTACTCGTCTACGAGACGCGGTAGCGCGTCGAACCACTCATAATTACCGTTGAGTGTAAACATCTTCCACATGGCGTTTTTGAGCGTGCGATTGAATCGTTCGACTATCGACGCCTTCATTACCGAGTAGGTCGAGTAATGATTGCCGCCGCGTTTCGCGAAAAGTCATTGCACGTCGGCGTTGTAAAACTCCTTTCCCATGTCGGTTTGCAGATTTTTCGGGCATCGCCCGCTCTTTCGCATCAACTCCGCTAAAGCGTCAGCCGTCTCGCTGCCGCCTTTGTTCTTGAGCGGTATCGCCCACGCGTACTTGCCGAGTACGTCGATGACGGTAAGAATATAGCGGTAGCCTCGGTTGAAACGCGCGTACGGTTGCATCTCGACGATATCAGCCTGCCACAGATCGTCATATCCCTTGACCACGACGCGTCTTCGCGGAAAGTTTCTTCTCGCCGGGGCGTGCAACTCGTCAACGAGTCGCCTCCTCTCGGGACCTGCGTCGCTCGACTTGCGCGATCTAGACATGATCGATTCTGTCACTCGATTCCTCCCGGTCGATCAATTTATAATCAAACCCGCCTCGCGCAGTTCCTCGACGATCGACAGAATTTCGTTGTCGTGAGCGTTGTGACCGGCTCGACGCGAAGCATCCAGCAATCGAAGACGATCCACGAGCTCGTTAGGATCGTCCCAGTGCACGTAGTCGATCGCGTGATCGTTTAACGTCATGAGGCGAGGTAATCCTTTACCGGAGCTTTTTCTTCTCGATTTCCTGGCCGAATCGCCTGACAGCAGCGGTGCGATCACCTTCACGTACTTTGAGCCTTTGTTACCCATGACGCGACCGCTGTCGCTGAAATTTTTCTTATGCGCGTTCGTCGCTTCGAGTATGCTCTTGTAGTGACGTTTATCCGCCTCGGTGTAAGCGGTTTCGTCGGGTACCTTCTTGAAAATCAACTCGTACAGACCTTCCGTACCGGGATATCTCTTACCAGCGACGATTATATCGTCGTTTTTATGGTCGAATTCGACATGCTTGTTCCCGAGCATTACTTTGTTCGTGTCAAAGTATATACCGAAAACGTCATCGATATTTATTCTTCTGTCACCGCTCGCCGCTTCCAGATACATCGTTGCCATCGATACGCTGGGCCGCGGCGTCGATACGCCAGATCGCGGTGGTGCGCGTACAAACGAGAGCGGTATCGTGAACCTGGACAACGTGACGGGTCCGGGGACTCACTGGGTAGCGTACGCCAAAAGAGGAGATCGCGTCGCGTACTTTGACGGCTTCGGTAATCTCCGACCGTCCATAGAATTGGTGAGATATCTCGGAGTCGACGTCTCGTCGATAGAATACAATCGACGATCCTATCAAACGTACGATCAGAGTATCTGTGGACAGCTGTGTCTGCGATTTTTAAGTACGATCGACGCGATTACGTTTAAAAACTGACGTCGCGACATACTTCGCCTCAGTATCGCTTCGAACATGTCGATCACGCTCACGTTAACCGGTAGGAGCAGCGTTCTCCATTCGAGCTACTCACCGGCGTTGGATTTCAGCGACGGTGATTACGAGCTCGGTCTCATGGACTTTGCGACTTACAACACCATACCGAACGTCGATTCTACAAACAATAAATTCTACTACGGCACGGACGGCAAGGAAATTACGATTCCCGAGAGATCGTATGAGATACAGGCAATAGACAAATTTTTGAAACATGCGATGCCGCGACAACGCGACACCGTCGATGGTAATCGTAATGAGAAGAGCGAGAAGAACGATGATTTCTCGATAACGATTCGCGCAAACTTCAACACTATGAAAAGCGAGATCAAATCAGCGTACACGGTAAACTTTTCGAAACCAAACTCGTTGGGGCCGCTTCTCGAATTCTCGCCACACCGCGTACTGCAGCCGCGAAAATGGCACGAGTCCGACTTACCGATCAATATAATCAACCTGAATATTATCCGCATCGAATGTAACGTAACCGCGGGAGCGTACTGCAACGGCGAACGCGTGCACACGGTTCACGAGTTTTCACCGAAAGTGCCACCAGGATATAAGATCACGGAAACGCCCACGCAAGTCATTTACCTGCCGATCATCGTGCGATACGTTACGGATCTCACGATACGCGTCACCAACCAGAACGGTCGACCGCTCGACTTTCGCGGAGAGGAGATCACCGTCAGATTGCACGTGCGACAACAACAACGACGACCACAACGATAACGTGGTATGTTAATACCGAACAAAACGAGTCGCGTTACAACGATCAGTTTCGGTGCTGGGACGATCCAACAGCCTGAACCGCAACAACAACATTTCGCTGTAAATAGCGTCGAAAGGATAGGAAGAAGAAAAAAAAGACTAACCGAAACAAACGTTGAATTTCTGAGATCGCTCGGATTCGCTGTGCGAAATAACTTTATCTGAACGATGTCCGACATTCTGAATATCCGAGACGAACCGGTCTTCGACGATCGAATCGTCAAGATCGAGACTCACGCTTACAATCCATTCGCCAATACGACGTTCGAACACAGCGATGAGATAAGAATACCGATACAGCAGCAAGATCTGTACACGCTACCGCACGAGAGTTTTCTCTACGTCGAGGGAAAATTAACAAAGGGCAAGGTGGTTGCGAGAGCTGACGTGACTCTCGGAGACAACTGCATCGCCTTCATGTTCGACGAGATACGATACGAGTTCGACGGTGTGGAGATCGATCGTAACCGAAATGTCGGCATAACCAGCACGCTGAAAAATTACGCGACTGTTTCGTCCAACAGGGGCGTGATTCTGCGGAACGCGAAATGGCTCAGTCCCACGATCAATGCGAACGGTTACTTCAATTTCTGCGTACCGCTCAACATGCTGCTGGGATTTTGCGAGGACTATAGACGCGTCGTGATCAACGCTCGTCACGAATTGATTCTCATACGAGCGCGCAACGAAAACAATTGTCTGGTGGGCAGTTCCGCGGTCGAGCCTAAGGTTGACTTGCTGAAAATACAATGGCGTATGCCTCACGTACTTTTAAACGAGGTAAAGAAATTGGCGATGTTGCGCACCTTGGAGAGCGGTCGATTCGTCAGTATGGGATTTCGCTCATGGGATCTGTATGAGTTTCCGCTACTGCAACTCACGACCAAGCACTCGTGGGCCATCAAGACCGCCACGCAACTCGAGAAACCTCGATACGTCATCTTCGCTCTGCAGACGGGTCGAAAGAACATCATGTCCGAGGACAACAGTCGTTTCGACGACTGCAAACTGACCAACGTGAAGCTCTATCTCAACTCCGAGTGCTACCCGTACGACGATATGAACCTCGACTTTAGCAAACGTAGATACGCGATTCTCTAGGACGCGTACGCGCGTTTCTGCAAAGAGTATTACGGCTACGAGTATCTCGAACCGAATCTCACCGTCACGTCGTTTCTGCTCAACGGTCCGTTCGTCATCATCGACTGCTCGCATCAAAACGAGTCGGTTAAAACCGCTACCGTGGACGTGAGATTGGAGTTTGAATGCAAGGACAATGTAGCGCCAAATACCACGGCTTACTGTTTCATCATACACGATCGTTTGGTTCAATACAATCCGTTGACCAACGTTGTACGTAAGATCACGTAGAAATGATCTTCGACGTGTGTATGTAAAGCGGTGAATCGACGAACGTTGCGTATTCACTTCCATTCCGTCGTATGCGTAACGTCGATAGAGAGAGAGAGATTGTCATCGTCGTCATGAAACCATCAAAGTATCAACCGTCTTGTTGGTGCGAGAACGCGAGTCGCATGAAGGAAGATAAAGCTACGCAAACGGATCCTAGATCGACGGATCACTTATTGAACAGAGGAATGACGTATCGAGTGACACCCTCGGGAAACACAGTGGTTGATGCATTCACGCAAACGGATAAAAAGTCGCGAACCGAACGACTTCAGGAACGCGTGACGGATTTTGTCTCGAAGCATTTAAAAAAGTAATGCGATTTGGAAAGGAGGGGGAAATTAACAAGACCAATGAATTTGCTCGCGCGTATTCAGTATTGTAACTTCCTTCGATTGAGTCGCATCGTCAAACGTCATCATCATCATCATGTCCACGCCAACGTTCGTCGATCTGCAAGGTTATCCCATTGGACGACGTTTCGTCGTGAAGGAAGCGGCGGTACTGCGAGGTGGTGCCGTTTTCGCGCATTACGTCTTTACGACTCCTATGTCGTGGGGTGCAGTATCGCGAGATGACAGACGTCTCGTTACCTGGCTGGTACGAAATCATCACGGTATAGCGTGGGAAAATGGGGACGTTCCATACAGTCGGGCTAAACGCCTGATCATCAGAGCCCTACAGAATGAGAAGGACTGCTACGATCACGCCATCGTATACGTTAAAGGACTAGAAAAACGCGATTGGCTGCAAGATATGCTCGAAGAGGATTACTACGGCGACGACTATGATGATATCAAATTCTACACAGACAATCTGATCGTCAGGAACATCGAAGAGGATTTTGAAAACATTGAATCGCTCAACGATTTGGACGATTCGAATACTTTCCGCTGTAGAAGACATTGCAAAAATTGCGCCGTACAAAATGTATTTAAATTGTACAATTGGTGGCGTAACCATCAAAATGATGACGTATAATTTTGAATAAAACTTTTTTTGTATCACATACCTATACATGTACGTCTTTCGATTATTTTACCCTCTCCCCAATCACCCCCTCTCTTAATTACCCTCTCCAAAAATTTTTCTAACTGCGTTTTATATTTCCCCACTCTATGCAAATTTTAATTAATGAAAGAGGGGATTTTTCGCAACCGTCCTCGACTCGAGGTACCCTCAGATCGTGCGATCAGTACATTCTTCGCTTTGGCCGCAGCAACGACTACACACAACGCACAACGACTTCCTCTACGACTACGACTGCGAATACGACGATGTATTACAACGAGAGAAACTGTTACGAAGTGCGTCGAAATGATTGCGGTGCTGAAGCCTCATCTAGCAAGAAAAAATTTAACGAGTAAGTTTTTTTCATTCTTATAAAATTAATTACTTCCAATTAATATATTTATATTCATAATTGCGTTTATTTAATTTCCAGCATCTCGCCAAAACGATACGTGACGCGCTTACTCTGCCGGCGATACCCACTGACTCAAACGGGATACAAATATCTCGAGATCGGCGTGAACGTTGGTACGCGTTGTTTTGCGGAAATCATCATAGGTGATAATCGAGGAGATGAATTAACCATGTCGCTCGACACCTGGAAAGAACTGTGCGAGCATCGATGGACAATTCTGAATATACTTCACGATCGACCGAAGCAACCGTACGATGTTGCGAACATAGGTTCGCTCACAGTACGAATTTGCCGCATGAACGAAATGAAACTTGTACGACTCGAATCGATCGACACACGTATGGCCATGACCGAAACTACGTTCACGCGAATGCTGGATTTCGATGATTGCGTCTCTTTGACGTTCAACGTACTTAACAAAGTCCTACCGAAGATCGACAACAAATACGAGCGATTTTGCAAAATCGCTTCCGCATCGAGGAATCGCACCGAGGCAGTGAGCGCTATACGCAGCAGCGATTCCTTCGACGAACAACAAATTGTAGATTGCGAACTACTTGCGCTTGTAATAAATGTATAAAAATGTGTAATAAATGTGTAATAAATGTATACAAATGTGTAATATATTGTAACGCATATTCATAAAATAAATATATACTTTTGTAATCGGCACGTATCATTTTTAATCGCTTCTATTCCATCCTTTATTTTATTATAATTGTGAGTCCGCCTCGTTCGTATGCAACATACGTATCTGAGTGAGAGAGAAATAAGATAATAAGGAGGAGCGATTAGCCGGGGGTGTACGTGCAGCGTCACCCGCATTCGAATCGTATGAGCGTGTACTAAATTGTTGATAAACAATAGGCGGCGCGAACGGATGCGAGCGAGTCGTAGTCGATGGTGACGAACGCGTGAACGAGAGCGAGAGGGAACGATAGGCGGCGCGAACGGGTGCGAGAGAGTCGTAGTCGATGGTGACGAACGCGTGAACGAGAGCGAGCGAGAGGAAACGATAGGCGGCGCGAACGGGTGCGAGCGAGACGGAACGATGGGCGCGCGATCCTTTGCGATCCGCCGCCGCCCCGCCGCTCACCGCCGACGCCATGACTAAGACTCGCGTGATCACCCCCAACACCCCCCTTTACCCCTGTAAAAAATAAGACACCCCCTTTCCTCTTTTGAAAAAATTCCAACCCTTTGAAATTCGCGATGCCGCAGGAAAATACCGCGGCGCGATAACGCACTTATCTATTTTTAAAAATATCAAATTACGTAATTAAAATATCAAATTTCATAACTTTTATGTTATTGTTATATTTATAAACAATCTGTTCCGAGAATGGCAGACAAAGGAGCGATTCCTGGAAAAACACCCCTCCCCGCGTGACGTCATTACCCCTCGCCCTTGGTCACACGGACACACTAATACGAATTGGTCCAGAACTGGCCTATATACATCTACTATTAGCTGTCACAGTAACAAGACCATAAACTTCATTTACAATTTTAACCGCCTGGCTCACGTTTTTACCTTTATCAAAAAAAAAATTGTAAAATATAGCGAATTTTCTCCTTATTGCCGTCCATTTTTCTCACGCTGTAAATCACAACAAAGTCGACTAACCACAAAACTTTTGAAGAACTTTTCTTTAGTACGGAATGTCACTTCTAAAAAGTATGAACATGAAGCTAGACGATTAATACATTACGTGATATATGTCACTAAAACCATATAGTAAAAAAATAATGGATTACTTTTTTCCCAACCTTTATCGACTTTCGTACACTGAGAAAAAAATATGGTAAATTCAAACAAATCTTTTTTAAATTGATTAAACGTGTAAAGACGTTCACGGGCTGTCAAACAGATATTTGGTTAATTTGTTAGGTTGACTAAATATTAAGTTGCAGAGACAAAATTTTTAATTTTTATCGAAGAAGAAATGTATTAAATTGAACTAAAATATATTACATTCAAATGTAAGTATTTTTAAATCAATTAAATTATGTGCTTCAGTGAACAAAACCGATGTTGAAGAAAGTTTTTGCACAATGTTGCAACGTGAATATCGAACTTGTTTTAAATAATAATTTAGTTTAACGAACAATATTCTGCATTACCTGAAGCAAATATTATGTTATCTAGAATAAGTATTTTATTATAGAAAACGATTATTTGATTAGTTATAAGATAAATTATTCGTTGCAACTACTTATTCCATCAATACCAGTAAATATTACAATTGAATGAAATATATCTTTCTTCCGTCAAAGAGTATATATTTTTAATCTTACACGTAATATAATTAATTGTACTAAAGGATTTAGTTGTCTGTAATGGATATTTTTTAACATGAATGTTATCTTTATTAAAAGTAAATAAATATTTTACTTTAGAGCTCTTGACCTCTCACCGCAGATATGTATTTGATAGTACGAAATCTTCAAAACATATCTGAAGAATATACGAGAAAGTTACATGTACTATTGTGCATTTCCTCACGTATTCTTTACACATTCCTTGAAGATTTTGTACTATCAGATACATATCTGCAGTGAGAGGTCAGAAGCTCTAAAGTAAAATATTTAATTACTTTCAATAAAGAGAATATTCACTGAAATTTGTACATAGTGAAAATATTATAATTTTGATGCATATACACACACAAATTAATATTATATATATATACAGGGTGTCCCAGACATAACGAAGGATACTGGGAGAATAGATAGAATTGATTGAGAGAAGTAGAAAAGTCCTGTACCATTTTGCAAAATTCTCAACCGTTATTGAGAAAAAAATTAAAATGTATAAATTGTATAGGCGTAAGAGCGACAAGGATGCTATGCGTGAGTGAGCGCGACAGGCGAATCGCTAGAAATGGCGCCGTCGCCTGTCGCGCTCACTCACGCGCAGCATCCTTGTCGCTCTTACGCCTATACAATTTATACATTTTAATTTTTTTCTCAATAACGGTTGAGAATTTTGCAAAATGGTACGGGACTTTTCTACTTGTCTCAATCAATTCTATCTATCCTCCCAGTATCCTTCGTTATGTCTGGGACACCCTGTATATATATATATATATATATATATATATATATATATATATATATATATATATATATATACATTTTATTATCAATATTTTTCATAAACTACATTTGAGTTATAATGTTACAAACATGACAATGTAATTAAAAGTAAATCTTATAATTACGAATAAAGTAGAAATTCTTAAATGACGAATATAATAGCAAAAGTTTATAAGCAGGATACATAATATTTTCCATCTGCCATAATATGCATACTACGTGGAAAAAAAGAAATTAATTTAACACGAGCAATACAATTCCATATTTGTGTAAGTATTACTTCAAACGCTTGTAAATGTTTCGAAAATCTTAGTACGTCTATTTCGTTATATACAAAGTAAACAATTTGATCAGCATTCGTAATAATATGTTGAATATGGCCAAAGAAACAATCAATACCATTTGTACCTACTTCTATGATCATTCCAGACTTATATACTGTTCCATTAATAGTAACCCAGGATACAGAAAAAAAATTTTTATCTATATTTTCAGGTAATATATCTCTAAAATTACTATATGTATTTAAAAATGTTATATCATTTTTCAGGATAGTATAAGAAAAGCGATTTTCAAAACCCTTGTTGGTAAAAAACCGGTGACTCAATTGCAATTGCTGTTTCAATGCTAAAGTAAATGTCGGATGTTTTCGTGATGTTATTACTTTAGCATTTTGTTTTATTTCTTTGTGTTTAGCTTTGAATCGTATACAAGATACGTACTTTAAAGGCTCCATATTTCTCATTGCTCGTGGATAATGTATCAAATAATGATGCTTTGGTTTTAGAGGTTCTCTGAAAAGTTCTAAATACAACACATGATGCTCTAAAATTAATGTTTCTAATAAATTGCATGTATTTGGTATAAAAATTGGTGCCATTATTATACATATAATTTCTCTAAGAATAATATATAATCCCCAAACTTTATTTTTATGCGGTATTAAGTCACCGATAATTAAACCTAGATATTGCACTAAAGTGCACATTTCTGATGCTGATAACATAATACACTCATTTTTTAATGATATATTGCTTATAGTAGGAGGAATATTTTCGTTATTATTAGAACGGTAGTCAAAACATATTCAAAGTATGTAAGGAGATTAAGTTAGACACGTTTACAAAATTATTCAAAATTTTACCTAATTCATATCGACAAATGCCTTCGAAAATGTCGTGCATAACATCAAAGCATATATTTTCTACGACATGAAAACTTTGAAATTTTGTTAAATATACATTCTTCTTGTACACCATGAGACTTTTCAGTACAATCATTTGTATAATTTACAGGAGTTCTTAGTATTGCAGAATTTTCTTTTACTTGTTTTTGAAGATTAGTTTTATCAATAAAACAAGCTCTACATGCATATGACGAATTGAAACTTTTATTAAAGCCAAAAATTGTGTGTAATCCCAAGTTGTCTCCTATTATTCCTACTAAAGCAAAATATATTTTTGTTGCATACCGTTTATATTTATTTCTAAACCGTTAATCTCTAAATTTTTAATTTCATTAATTATACTTAAAAATATTTTACTATTACCAAATTGTAAGTGATCCTTTGTGTCGTGTAGTTGAAGTAAAAAGATGTTTTCCAACATACTGGAATATTCATGTGGTATACTAGGAATAGTACTATGGTAGTATCCGAAGATCTCCAAATGTTTTTCAACATAAATTTATTGGTTAATAATTACAATATTTTACAATTTGTGTTTGCTGTTTTTTAGCGGCGCCCTTTAGTTGGGCGCCTTTCAAAATGCCGAGGACTTTTTACTTGCCCTGTCGGCGTTCGCGAAAGCTTAAGTGTGGCTTAGTGAGTGTGACCAATATTGGTCCCCACTTTTCGTCTCCTGGGTATTTTAGGGGATAGTTCTCTTCGGTCTGAGTAGCTCGATTTCGCCAGAAGATCTTAGCTTGTGTCCCGGTTTCAGCAGTCAGTATTCCTACTTGTATTACGGTATCTGTTGAAGAGATTTCCGCTTGTGTCCCGATGTCCTTAGGTAGATTATCTGAAGTTCTCGGTGGAGATTCGTCAATCGGGATTAGTCTCCAAGGCAAGAACTGGATTCCCTCGTCAAGCTTCTGTCTCTGCAGTATTTTCACCTTTTCAGTGAAATTCTCAATTTTCAGGATCCTCGGCTTAGCTGGTGGATCCTCTCTCTCGCTCTCGGGTGAAGTTGGAAGGAAGGCCGGAGTCACGACTCTCCTAGTCCTCTTCCCTTTTCTTACTTTTTTATGTAGGCGCTCGCTTATCTAGATTAGCTAACTACTTTTGCTTAGGGTGCTTCTGTTCACCAGCGTACACCTTGGCAGTTAAGACACTGGGCTTTCGATTTACTTTGGGAGCAGATCGTTGGCGATTTTGACCAGCCAACTGGTCCAGTATATGACCAGTTGACTATCGATTTTTACTATCGAGAGGCCATTTTTACTATCGAGAATTGAATTTGCCTCCAATCCACCTAGCGGAGTGGAGGCAAACTCTTCTCATTGACAGCTTAACCTGTCACGGTTGACAGTTTGCTAGGTTAGCTAGATTAGCTTACTCTGTAGCAGACAACGCATTATGCTGCGTTCACAAAATACGTCGTCCGCTACAGGTACAATATATTGCATCAATTTTACGTACTCCGCTATGCAAAGCCAAGAGGGTTATTGATTTCAAAATCATCGAAATATAACAAAAGTGGCAAAACTAATTTATTTCCAAATTTTTCTTTAGTACGTTTCCATATTTGACCTTGAATGAGACAAGTAATAATGTCACTATGTTCATTTTCTTGTAAATATTCCATTATTGTCTGGAAAACATTTGGTAACTGTAGAAATTTTTTCAACAAAGGTTTTATAGGAATTATTTGCAAAACTCTAGTATTAATATGTATGTTTTTATGCATTTTTATACGCTTTGCTTGCAATATTGCCGCGATTTCAACAGATTGCAGCATAGTAAGAAATCCTTTCTTTATGAAATATTGCAACGTTTTATATTCTGTTTCAAATTCATCGAAAGCATTTCGTAAAATTATACACATATCTTTAACACTAAAATTTGTTTCAGTCATTATATTTTCTGACTTATATTTATGTATGATAATATCGCTAATTAATTTAAAAAAATTCTTCACATATTTTATTATTTTATTTGCAAATAATCGTGATGTAACATCGCAATAAAGTTTTAATACTAATAACATAACCTGTTTTCTAATTATATTATCAAATTTTTCTAATGTTATAGACGGATTACTGATCAATTGCTCACAAACTTCTAACGTAATTAAATTTTCGGAATTAATATATGTTTAATCGTTTGAAAGTCTCTTATTAATTCGACTAGAATTCCATCGTCGTTCACGATACGTCCGTGTTTTTCGTTCCATGCTTTATTTAGTCGGTCGCCGCATACCGCTTATTGTTTACCTCGACAGGTGAACTACGTTAACGTCGGATTAATCCGGTTTTCACCGGTTATCTCGCCACCTGTTTTGTTTTCATCCTCACTGTTCCGACGATCAAAGGCTCGGTTCTGCCGAAACGCGACCTGTTTTCGCTCGAAATACTTCACTTGTAAGTCCGCTGTGCTCACGTTATCACCGTCGTACAACATTCTTGCTCGGCCGCGATTATTGGATCCTCCGCGATCATTCTGTTCATTTTTTTTCTTCTGTCTTCTTGAATTTGCTGCACGAGAAGTTGCAGGGCAAGGTTCGCGATCGCGTAACTCTCCGGCTCGCGTGCAAGATCTCCGACGCTCGCGTACAAGATCTCCAACGATCGGGCGGGAAACCTAACGCTCACGAAGATCTCCGACGGGAAGGCCGGGCTAATGAAGATTTTCGTTCGTCTCCAACCTTGCTCTCGCGATTACATATATTCAAATTGTGTAATTTCTGTATTATTATTTTTTTTGTTTTTGTAAATATATATTTTTTTAAATCTTTTTTTTTGTGAATTGAGACAATTATTAAGACTTTTTCTTTCTCGTTGTGTTTGTCGACGTAAAGCGAAGTACCGCGTCGAGCTCAGTTGCTGAGCTGTTTTGACGAACAAAAAAAGGTGTGCCTTTTCGCCTAACCGCGCACAATATATGTTTTAAATGTGCAATCTATATCGTTACTTTCTTCATGTTGTAGTGCATCATTGTTACTTTCTTCATGTGCATTATCGTCCAATACATTAAAGTCCATTGCAATATTATTATTGTCTTCATCTGAATGTTTTAACATTAAATGTCGTTTAAATAAATGTATATTCGCAAAAGTACGTATACAATTTTTTTGCTTACATGCAAAACTTAACGATGATGCACTATGCCTTATTTTTAAATGTGCTACAAGTAAATTAAATGTTGTAAATTTATTAGCACAAAATGGACATAAATACATTTTAATGCAAATAATTAATAACAAAAAAAACCAAAAAATATATATTGCACACAATATTAATATAATTATGTAGTATAGTGTATTACAAAATAGGTTATAAATGTTTGCAAATAATACTTACATTATTTTAATCGAATTTAAATGCATTAATAACTGGCATTACATACGATATTTGTTTATCGTACTTCGTTGAAAACTTAAAAAGACACACTTGTAACACGTACCAAAGATGTTCGGTCTCTGCCGGATACTGTACATTAAACACATGAAAAATTTTGAAGCAAATATTAATTGCTTCAAGCGCCGTAGAAACCTGATAAAGTACTTTATCAATGCACACGTAAAATCCGTTCAAATCTAGAAGTGTAGGGCCTACAACGATGATATATGGTTGTACTGTTCCGTTTAAGCGTTGGGCATTTTTTATTTTTTCATCTTGCAAGCTACTTATTTCTCCGTTTGTCTAGAATAAAAAAAACAAAATTTTTTTTTGTAAAATATTAATTACATTAATTTATTAATATAATGTAAAAATATTGTAAACATAGTATGTCATACCTTTACATGTGCTACCATACTATTTTTGTATTCACTTATTGATGCTTTATAATGTTCTTTACTAAAACACACTCGTCCTTTAGGCGGGATCATGTAAGACAACAACATAAATTGTGCGACAACTTTAGTATCTACAAAATTTAAATTATATAAATACTTCATATATTTTATAATTATAGTTTTTGTATTATAAATTATTATTTTCTTTTTACCATATTTAAAATTATCAACTTTTATTAATGAAGTTAATTCCGTAGTAATATTATTTTCTTTTACAACGCAAATTTGTTGAACTTTATAAAAAAATTTAGACCAGTTTTCAATATGATTATCATTAGAAGTTAATTTTAAAAATTTTTAATCTTTTTCAATTAATACATATGCGTTGGGTTGTTTTAATATTGGCCACTCCAAAAAAATATGTGTTATATTTTTATCTCTTAATCTTTCGATAAAATTTTTCCTATACGAGAAGGAATAAAATTACAAATACAAAAAATATTATACCATCAAAATCATCTGTATTGTAACAAGAGGTTGTTGCTGTCGATAAAGTGCTGCAATCTGATGTAAAATTGTCTCCTGTTAACTTCTTATAGTCCCTTAATTTATTGCGGTACTTATCTACCAATTTTCCTCGCGATGTTATACATTTGTTCAATCTAGAATTACTCTTTTTTATGAGAGGAATATAATATGTGCAGCGTGATTCTAAAGGAAATACTTTTTTTATTTCCTTTGACAATAAGTCGAAATCATCATTTTTTAGTGGCCTGAAAAGAATTATCAATTTTTGTAGTTATAAATATATAAATAACTTGAAATTATTTATGTTAAAAAAAATACCCTTTAATTTCATTTAACAGTTCTGAAATAATAAGATCAACAATAACATTTCTCTATTTTCATTGCAGAATGTTACGCTTCTGATACGATTTTAAAATTGCCCGGCCTTGTATAGTTGAATTTAGAATATCTTTTACAGACGGACGATGTAATTTACGAAATATTGATTTATCAGTTACAGATAGATTTTCTTTTTCTTCCTCATTTCTTACTGCGTTTTCTTCATTAACGTTTTCTTCATTATCAGAAAACACATTACTGACTGAAGTGTATTCACTGTTGTCCTGTTTCTATATACAGGGTGTCCCAGATCAGTGGACGATGCCGAAAATGATAGGTAGATTTAATCGAATTAAAACGAAAAGTCCTGTACCATTTTGAAAAATGTTATTTATAACTATTGCAATTTATGATATATATAATAACCAAAAAATTTAGATTAAAGATAATAAACACTTAGATAAACATTTCTATAATATTTCACTCATCGACTAACAACAGAATGCAACAAATTATATAAATTTCAAAATTGAACAATTCAAAACTTTTGCAAATTATAAGACAGGAACAAGAAATTTTAAAACGTAAAAATAGTTAAAATAAATGAAAAATGTCATTACTTGATCATTAATAAAATAGAAATGGAACATACGAAATAAATAAAACTTGGCACAATAAAAGAAAACCGCGAAACTAAGTAATTTAAGCTATTAAGGGGTTATATACAGTTAGAGAGCCGAAAAAAAGTGAATTTTCCAGAGTGTTTTCCGAAGAAACTTTTAAATTTATTAATCCAAAAATTTATACACATATTATGGTATCTTTTAACAGTATTTTAAGACCTAAAATTAGTAAAAATATTTATTTGAAAAAGAGTTACAGCTGATCTCCGAGAGCTCCTCTTAAAAAAGACGTTTTGCGGTGACCACTATATGTCGGAACTGGATCATCTGAAATTAAAAAACCAAACAGATTTCGTTAGAGTAATGTCAAATCTAGTAATTAATCGAAGGAATAAGCAAAATAAATTTTTTTAACAAAATGGCGGTTTTGAAAAAAAAAATCGATTTTTCACCGAAATTTCGGCTCTAAATTGTTTATAAAAAATAAAATATTTATTGGAGAGAAAAAATCTTCGATCAATTACTAAAAAATATATTTAAGAAGGTCGTATTAAAATTTGAGACTAATCGGGCAAGCCGTTTTCGAGAAATGTTGGTCACCGACTTTGAAAATACCATTTTGAGAAAAACGCGTTTAAAGTTTAGAATGCACTTTACATAGGATAATTTTTTTTTTTTTTAAACTTACATGGAGTTGTCAATTCCAGGACCATATAATACACCCTCCGCCGATTCAGCAGCTTCCAACAACTCGAGCTGATGTTGTCTGCGAGCCATTCTTCCATCTCGGCTGCTCTCACGCGCTCTGAGATCAGAAATGCTCACGCGCTTCTCATCTTCTTTTTCGGCATATGAATGCGCATTGGGTCCAAGTGTAATTCCTATTGCATTCATATAATACAATAGTGATGTCATTCCTTCATTAAATACGCCAGCAGCTATGTATGCAGCAGTTTCCACAATTTTTAAACCGGCTGGAACAATTTTGGACGAGATCTTCCAAATCAGTTGATTGTAGCTCTCGTTGTTGTTTTGGTTAAAACCACCTACGCATCTCTCTAATAAATTCTCACTGCTGAGGTCTGTGAAAATCGGATGTATAGCCTCAGCAACATCTTTTGGTAATGGGTCATAATCATGTTTGAAAGTGGATAATTGATTGGCAGCTGCAGCTTTCTGCCAGTCGCACCATGATTCTGGTCCTTCCGGGCACTTGTCGTGCTGAGGTTCCTTGTCACTCGAACAATAATGGTAATATGTGGCCCATATAGCATTATACATTTTTTCAATGGAATCACAATTTCTTCTTATTGCTAAGCCATAATAAACTGTCAACTTATCGATCATCTTTCCAGTAAGTTTGCCTTTTCCACCCAGAGTTTTCTTCTGTATTTTTTTTCCTTTTTCGTTTTCAACCGTTTGAACATTTTTTTTGACACAATCTCTGATTCGCGTGCCCATTCGTTTCTGTACGTGTCCAATACATTCTTTTTTAACAACTTTTTGATCACCATAAGGTGCAGCTTTTAAAATTCCTGAGTACGTTTTAGAGTCACCGTCTCCGATGTAATTTTTGTACATGACTCCAAATTTTTCCAGTGAACGTTGGAACATTTCGATGACTGAAGCAACTTCCATTTTCCCAGAAGAACCGGAATGATTTGCAGTGCACCTATTTGCATGTTCTGTAGACCATTCCTCATATTCTTCAGTATTGAGTTTCTTCTTCCAAGTTTCACACTGTTTGCAGTAGGCACTTTTTACAACAATATCTATAATTTTACCAGAATAGTATCCGATCAATGATGTCACACCGTACAAGGAATTAAACTCTCGCTTTTTCCATGTGCCATCGCCAGATACAGTTAATTCTGTCGAATGTTCAGTACCTTGATGTTCGGAAGCCAAATATTTTTCTTCAGTACAAGCCTGTTGAAAAAGTTTTTCGGTGGCTGTTTTTATACTGGAGTGAATATTATCTATTATCAAATCGTAAGTGGACTGTGATATAAAAGCTCGCATGTCCATTAATCCACAAAATTTTTCTGCACCTTTTAACCCTAATCCGAGGACTCTCATGACAAATAGAAATCGTCGATTTATTTCATAAGAATGCGCGACAAAAGGACTAGAATTTATGTGACGATCTGCACACTTATCACACAGCAAAACAATTTTAAAACCAAGTCCTCGTTCAGAAGCAGTTTAAAATTTGATATTTCCGTCACAGATCTTACATTTCACATATTCAGAAATCGCGGCAAATACTGTGATAAAATTTAAAATGCGATACTCAACAGACGGATCACGTGGAACGGAAATTTCCTCTTGTTCTTTGAATTTTTTCGCCGAGGCACTGAAACTACTTTTATCCGTTTCAGCTGTTTTTGGATTAAAAACATTTTTGCGCTAGTCTTGACTTACGTATGTTAAGAGATTTTCTCGTTTCTCTGGAACCCTTCATTTTCACGAAAAATTACAAAAAAAGTATGAACAAACTCACAAGTTTACTGCTTGGCTTAGCTGCTTATACTGGCTACCACTCTCAAATCTATTCCAGTTCGAGGTTAGAAAAGTCGACGTGGACACTTCAGGTACTAAAAAACACTAACACACTGTTGCTTTACACATGCAAATACATTAGAAAGGATCATTAACAATAGACAGGAGCATAAAAGGGATAGCGTTTCAGGTAGTCGCTACCGCTCCGACCTTGTACTTCCGAGCACTCTGAAACGCCTTTTCAAATTTACTTATAACTTAGGAAATATTCACCGGAACTAAATGAAACTTTCTGTATATATTCTTAAATATATGTACATTAAGAAAATAAAATAAAAAAAAAATCGATTTTTTGAAAATTCTAACTGTATACAGGGTGTCCCAGACATAACGAAGGATACAGGAAGGATAGATAGAATTGATTGAGACAAGTAGAAAAGTCCCGTACCATTTTGCAAAATTCTCAACCGTTATTGAGAAAAAAAGTAAAATGTATAAATTGTATAGGCGTAAGAGCGACAAGGAAGCTGCGCGTGAGTGAGCGCGACAGGCGAATGGCTAGAAATGGCGCCGTCGCCTGTCGCGCTCACTCACGCGCAGCTTCCTTGTCGCTCTTACGCCTATACAATTTATACATTTTAATTTTTTCTCAATAACGGTTGAGAATTTTGTACGGAACTTTTCTACTTGTCTCAATCAATTCTATCTATCCTCCCAGTATCCTTCGTTATGTCTGGGACACCCTGTATAACCCCTTAAATATCAATGAGCGATGTTCCACACGGATTTTTATTTTTTAACTCAAAATATGAAATTTTACTAAGTAACATTTAAATTTAGCAAGAAAAAGAAACACGCTAATTAAACGGGGCTTGGTATAGTAATAAAGAAAGTAAAACCACGTATTTTAAGCTCTCTAGCAAGTCTGTAACACGCCTAGAACCGATTTTGACTTTTACATAATAGTACGACTTTTTGATGCAGATTCTGAAATGTATTCATTAAAATATCAAAAACAAATAAAGGGAGTTAAATGCGGCTTGGCACAACGATAGAAAATGCAAAGCCAAGTAAATTAGGCAAATAGTCATTCACGAGAATTGTCCCAAACGGATTTTCACTTTTCTACAAAAAATATCTAATTTTATTAAGATATATTTCATTCTAGCAAGAAAACGGAACACGCGAATTAAACGGCGCTTGGTATAGTAATAAAGAAAGTAAAACCACGTATTTTAAGCTTTCGAGCAAATCTGTAGCACGCCTAGAACCGATTTTAACTTTTACATAATAGTACGACTTTTCGATGAAGATTCTGAGATGTTTTCATTAAAATCTCAAAAACGAATAAAGGGAATTAAATGCGGCTTGGCACAACGATAGAGAATGCGAAGCCAAGTAAATTAAGCAAAAAGTTATTCAAAAGAATTGTCTCAAACGGATTTTCACTTTTCTACTCAAGATATCAAATTTTATTAAGTAATATTTCTTTCTAGCAAGAAAACGGAACACGCGAATTAAACGGAGCTTGATATAGTAATAAAGAAAGTAAAAAAAATACGTTAAAAAATCAATGCCTAGTCCAATTCATCTTCTGTTTCATATTTTCGTAAAAGTACCCATTTTATTTTTCTACTGGCGTCAAAGTAACCGATCTGTACTTTATGCTTTATATATACTTTCTAGTGTATGATATTTCAAAAGTATAATAAATATATACGTTAAATAATTTATATTTAGTCCAATTAACTTTTAATACCTTATTTTTTCAATAGTAATTCTCTTATTTTTCTATTATATCAAAGTATCCGATCTGCACTTAATTCCTAAAATATATAATTTCCAGTACGTTATATTTAAAAAAAATAATAAATATGTACGTCAGTTAATCAATTTCTGTTCCTGTAAAATTATTTTGGGCGCGTGGATAATTTTTTATAATAAAAACTCTTTAATTCACAAACACTGGTTTATATTTGATTTAGGTTTTACACACACTTAATAAAATAACATAAAGGAATATAGAACGGTATTTAAGGAGGTTTCAATATGTGACACGTCTGTACCCGACGACGACTCTATTTCAAGTGAGGTAGTCCCGATATTAGTTTTATCTTTGGAACAGTAAAGGGGCTTCCCGGACCTTTGTCTTAAGAGGTTTATTCCCTTGCTTATCTAATTGACACAAAGTCACGTAGTGTATCCGGTCTATTAAGAATTATTTATTTGTAAATTGATTCGATCTTATTTAAAGTTAAATTTATAATTATTGTTTGAAGCGCATATATTTTAACACTCCTCCTTAAATTTATACTTTAAAAAAATGATTATATAATTTTCAACAAATTTCTGAATTTCTTAAACTTAGTACTACCAAGAGATTTAGTGAATATATCTACCAAGTTATCATCCGTATTTATTTTAATAATATCAATTATTCCTTGACTATAATTTTTATGAATGTAATGTGAATGTACTTCTATATATTTAGAATTTTTAGTTAAATTTTCATATTTTGCTAATGCAATTGCTCCTGTGTTATCTTCATATATTTTTACTGGTTTATCTATAATTTCTCCTAAATCTCTTAATAGGTTTATTATAATTTTTATTTCGCTTACAATTTCTGATAACGCAACATATTCGGCGGCTGTAGATGATTTCGTTACTCTTCCCTGTTTTCTGGATTTCCAATATATAGTATTGCCATAAAACTTAATCACATACTCTGTTGTGGATTTTCTATCCACTATGTCTCCAGCCCAATCAGCATCAACAAAGCATTCAAGAGGTTCATATGTTATACCCTTTTCAAACGTTAGTTTCAGATTTCTTGTTTGATATAGATATTTTAAAATTCTCAAAGCATATTTAAAGTGTGTATCTGTATATGAATTTTGAAAACGACTAAGATAATTAACGCTATAGCTTACATCAGCTCTTGTTCCGGTACTTATATACAGTAATGCTCCAATTATATTTCTACAGGGTGTATTATTCCATATTGACAAACTGTCAGAGTTAGATAGGTCTTGTGGATACAAATTAATAAGTCCTGTGCCGTTTTGCAAAATTCTCAATAATTATTGAGAAAAAAATTAATTTGTCTAGCGCAAGAGCGACAAGGAAGCTACGCATGAGTGAGCGCGACAGGCGAGTAGCTAAAAATGGTGCCGTCGCCTGTCGCGCTCACTCACGCGTAGCTTCCTTGTCGCTCTTGCGCTAGACAAATTAATTTTTTTCTCAATAACTATTGAGAATTTTGCAAAACAGCACAGGACTTATTAACTTGTATCCACGAGACCTATCTAACTCTCACAGTTTGTCAATATGGAATGATACACCCTGTATATTTAATACTTGTATTTACTGATTGTGCTGGTTCTAACTTTAAGTTTTGTTCCATTGGAGTTTGGAATGTTTTTGAGTTTTCTATATTATATCTTTTTGCAAGTGATTCTATATAATCAGATTGATCTAAAGTCATTTTATTATTATTTAAATCATATATAATATTTATTCCTAAGTACATTTTTATTTTTCCAAGATCTTTTAACATGAATTTTTTAGATAATTCTTCTTTAATTTGATTTATTTTAATTAAATTTTTTCCGCAAATTAGTAAATCATCCACAAATGCTATTAAGTATATCTTATCATTATTACAATTTAATATATAAAGACAATAATCATTGTTGCTTTTTTCAAATCCTAGTTTACTTAAGTAATTATTCAAGCACTCATACCATAATCTTGGGCTTTCTTTTAACCCATACAAAGCCTTATTTAGTTTGCATACATTTTCTGTTCCGTCTTCATAACCTTGTGGCTGCTTAATATATACTTCGGATTTGATATTACCATTTAAGAAAGCTGTTTCAACATCCATCTGAAATATAGATAATTTATTTTGACAACAATAGCTTAATAGAAGTTTTAATGTTTGTATCTTTGCAACGGGTGAATATATGTCTTCTAAGTTTTCTTCCTGTTCAAATCCTCGAACTACTAGCCTAGCCTTTTTTAAATTATTTGGTTTCTTTGTATATATCCATTTTACACTTAAAATTTTTTTATTTGCTGGTAACGGAACTAAATCCCATGTTTTATTTTTCTTTAAACACTCTATTTCTTTATCCATGGCTTGTTTGCAGCAGTCTGCTTCCTTTGAGTTTATTGTATCATTATAATTAAGAGGGCTGTCCGCACTTACATAATTTACATATACAAAATCTGTCGCAATATTGTCACCATATCTATCTGGTCTTTTCCTATTTCTTGATGATTTCCTAACTTCATTCTGTCTTCTAAAGCTTTGATTTAAATCCATTTCTTCATCGGAACTAATTATAATTGTGTCATTACCAAAATTATTATCTTCTTCTTCGCAAACAACGTTATTCTCATCATTACTAAATCCAATTAAATTTTCTTCATCTTCTATTATATCTACGTGTCTAGCAATTGTTATTTTATTATTTATTAAAACTCTGTATCCTACATTTTCATATCCTAATAATAGACCAAGATCGGCTTTACGGTCCCATTTTGAGCTACGCTTTTCTTTCCGGTACCCTTACAAAGACTTTACTTCCATATAAACGCAAATTTTTAATGTCTGGTTTTATTCCCGTTAAAATTTCATAAGGTGTCTTTTTAATTTCTGTATTTGATAAGATTCTATTTTTCAAATATGATGCAGTTCTTACTATTTCAGGCCAAAATTTTTTACTTAAATTTGATTCGGTTAACAAATATCTTGCCATATCCATTATGGTTCTATTATAACGCTCAGCTGTACCATTTAATTGATGAACATATGGTGGACACGGCTCTATTATGAATCCTTTATTTCTTGCAAAATTATATATGTCTTTATTAATATATTCTCTTCCATTATCACATCTTAATTTTTTGATTTTTTTGCCAGTTAAATTTTCAATATTATTTACGTAATCAACAAAACAATCATATACTTGTGATTTAGATTTAATTGTATATATTCTTGCTGCTTTACTAAAGTCATCGATAAAAGTGAGAAAATATCTTTCTCCATTTATACCTATTGTCTGGTGAGGACCATTTAAATCAGAATGTATAATTTCTAATAAATTTTTGGCTTTTGTTCGTTGATTTTCAAAGGGAAGGTTATGCATTTTATTTTTAATACAGGTAGCGCATTTAAATTGATCAGATTCTAATTTTTCCGGTATTCCATTTACATATTTATTTTTACACATTTCCTCTAAATATTTAAAATTGACATGTCCTAGTATTCTATGTAGTCTTTCTTTTTGTGTGATTGCATTATTTACTCTTGATGTTATGTTTGATTCATTATTTATTAAAAAACTTTTCAATTTATACAATCCATTGTCTTTATATGCTACGGCAATTAATTAATTTTTTTTATTTGTAGGAAAAATAACTAAGTAACCGTTTATTGGTTATTATAAAGGTTGTACATAAAGTTCACATAATACGTAGATTACGAGGCTCGCGACCGTCCTGACTCGGAACTCAGACGAGACTGACTATCTGCAACGACTTCACCGGATCGACGGCCTACGATTATTGTCGATCGGGGACGAGTCCTCACCAGGACGTCTAACATTATCACTTCGGATATCGTTATTTCGAAACGGCATAAACAAAAAAGGACGCACGCGTATCTAAAAACATAGCGGCGCGGTTAACACGTGCTGTGTCGGTGTCTCGGCGGCCGACTTGATATATATATCGTCCTAATATAGTACGTGCATACACATACTTGCTACATATTATAAATTTTTGTTGTATTTCCAGCTGCTATTACTGTAAAATTATTTGTTATTTTTGCTACACTTAATAAATTTTTGTCCATTTCTTTTACATAATATACATTAGTAATTAATATTGGTACTTTTGATTCATGATTTATAAAGATTGTTTTAATATTTCCTATTTTTGTTGCCTGAATACATCTTCCGTCGCCTATTTTAACGTCTACCGGTTTTTGCAAAGTTACAAATTTATCAAAAAATGCATCATTATTTATAATGTAATCGGTACAGTCGCTATCTATCACCCAATTAATTTCTTTTTTGTTGCAAAAATTTACTTCCGTATTCATAATTTCTATATTTTTCTTACCTTCGTTTATTTCGGTTTCGAAGACGCTTGATTCGCTGGTGTTTGTTTCGCAATTACTGTCTCTATTAAAGTTTCTATTTTGATTATATCTTCTGATGGCTTGCATGATTCTTCTTCCTCTGGGGTTGTTTATTTGACGTGTATTAGAATATCCTCCTCTTCCTCTCGGAAAATATCCTTGAGTGTTGAAATTGTTTCCTCTATAGTTAAAGCTGCCCTTTTCTTGTGGATACATTTGTTCTGTTGAATTTTGAGCTTTAAAGTTTCCTTTTGATCCATTTGCACGACAGTTTGCTTTTAAATGTCCGGGTTTACCACACTTATAACACGTTCTTTTTTCTATATTCTTTCTTTCTTCTTTAAAGGCACTTGATTTTGTCACATTCCTTCTTTGTTTAGTTTTATCACGTATTTCCCACATCTTGATTTTGTTTTTGACAAATTCACATGTCTGGTCTTGCTCTCTTACTGCATCAATTAAGTCTCCGACATAACTTAATGACTCGGGTAACGTACATAGCATGTAATTCAGTTTTTCCTTTTCCGTCACTGTGGCACCTGATGATTTTAGCTCATTTATTAATTTTTCAAAGTCTGTAAAATATGCACTTGAGTCATCATAATCCATTAACTTTATTTTTTCTAGTCTATTTTGCACACAAATTTGTATCGCAGTAGATTCTCTGGAATACATTTCATCAAATTTTTTTAGAATATTGTAAGCCGTTTCTTCATTGCTCACAAATTCGAGCTGTTCATTGGATATGCTGCAATAAATGTAATTCATGGCTTTAAGATTACTTTCAGCCCAAGTTGTTGAATTGTCAGACGATAGCATTGGTCTGATTGCCACCTCATCACATTTTTTCAATTTTAAATAAAGTAGTATCCGCTTCTTCCATAAATTGTAATCTTGTCCATTGAACTTGTTACGTCAGGTTTAGGAATAATTTTAATGGAAGGATTACCGGTTCTCAATGACTAGGAAATGGATCGAGAGCAGGTAAAGGGAAGAGAGAGAGAGAGACGCAACTACCAATTCTTGCGTGACGCGTGCGAGACAACGTCACGCGTATTAAGCGCTAGGAATGTATTAGAACGAGAAAAGATTTGAATTAGCGCGATTTTTGTTCTTTTGAGGGAAAGAATTTTACTTCTTGTTCCCAGGGAAAGAACCGGAGGTGTTTTTCGCAGTAAATGGAGCTAATGGTTCATTAAAAGAAAATTTCAAAAATCTGTTTTAACGAGATTTAATTTAACATTCTTTATTATTATTATTATTATTATTATTTTTTAAAATTGATGTTAAATAGAGATGATACATTTAAAATTTATGATAAAGATAAACCCAGAGACTTTAACTAAATTAAATAAACAACACATTTTTTATATTTTACAAAAGTGCGCGGGAAAAATAGCATAAGGAAAGTTCAAAAGAAAATAGAAATATTTAATCGAGGTCGATCTCGATTATTTCCGAGATCCTGGCCGATGATCTCGGAAATACTCGATCAATCAGCCTGATCGGAGCTAAAAAGGGGTGTTCCACCCCGGGATAAAATATGAGGACGTTCTGATCAGGAGATGCCCTGCTGGCTTCTCTCCTGATCTCCTCAGGATCAAAGGAATCAGGGCCTATCGTGAAGGCCCTTTCGGGGACGGGATCCGTCCACGGAGAGCAAGTCCTCCGGAGGAGCTCGAGGAGAGGATCTATGATCGCTCTGGGTTCCTCTTGCCCGCCGAGGAACTCCACGCTCGGGGCGGGGGAAGGGGAAGGCTCTGGGCCGTCAGACTCTTGCCAAAAGACGGTATCGTCATCAGCAATGGAGTCGACCTCCTCAGGCTCCCCAGGAATAGGTAACGGGGACGGAATTGGAGAGGAGCATGCTCTAGGTGCAGCTCCTGGAGAATGAATCGAGATGTCCGGGGAATAGGAAGGAGTTGTAGGGCGGAACTGCTCCAAATCAGGCTCTGACTCGGTCGCATTGACGCTATTTTTCGGCGTATCCGGAGAAGGGGGGAGTTCCCTAGGTTCTTCGACGTTCAGAGGAACTTCTTCAGGAGCCGGCGAAGTCGGGGGAGCTGGGGGTTGAGGGGACCACGACCTCTCTCCTCTTCTTTGGGGAGGGTCGGTTCTTATCTCCCCTGGCGCCGCCGCGAATAAATATTGTATAAAGAAGGACCGGATAAGGCCCCTCAGATTCCGAATTTGCCGATTTCGGCGAGCTCGGCTTTTCTTTAAGGTTCTTAAGTTCGATGATTCCACTAAAAGGAGTTCATTTTAATGAATTAAATTAATAAATGAATCTTGGAGGAGAATATGGCTGGGCATCACGTCTCACAGCTCCTTTCGGATCTCTCTGCTGCCACCCCAAGTTTCTCTGGTTCCTCAAGCCGAATGGAGCCTTACTCAAGTCAAGGTTTTGATAGTCACCATTTACTGGCGGCATATCGCAACCTCCGACAAAAGGAAGCCCGCTAGATAGGCTGAGGCACCCGAAAAAACGAGAGGATTCGAGGGAGAGATAACGAAATAATTAAGCGTGAGCGGCACCCTGACTATTCCCTCAATTTTCATTTTTTACATATATAAATATATGAGTACAAATCAAATAAAACTATTTAGTGGAACCGTTTAAAGGAAAAAGGGGAATAAATAAATGATAGCACTTACTACTTGTTGTCTTCAAATTCACTCGGATGAGATCTCGAGATGTTTCCTTTATTTCGCCCACACAAGATGATCACAAACACTTAAAGATTTTTGAAACAACTGAGCAACTGAGCAATTTAAATTTTTAGAACAGCATGAATGAGAGCGAGCGTCGTCGGAGCGCTCGGTTTTATAAGCTCGGAAAAGGGGAGGACCAGCGCCAGATTCTAAGTCTTATCCGAATTTTGAATTCTATTCGTTAGGCTTATTCCTCCACTTTTCCGTCTTCGCAATTATTGGTCGCCCTTCTTAGTTTTCTAAGTTTTCGCCCTTAGTTTCTAATTTTTGGTGAGGAGTTCCCGATATCTATTGGTCCAGGAGAAAATGTTTATGAGCTCCCCTCTACATGGTTTTAGCCCTTCCAAGCTTCCAGATAACAGATTCGAAAAAGCTTTAGATAACTCTTTTTTTTTTTACCGGCAGCGTGCAATTGCTGCCTGAGTTTTATAGTTTCCAGCCGCGTATCCCAATTTTTATTATTACAGGCTTTTTGCCTCCTTTTTTCTAATCCCTAGGATCCGCGGCGAAATTTGATTTTACTGAATTGTTTTTCTTCCAGAATTTCCCTCGTGTTCCGCCAGACATTTATTATTAGTTTAAGATATTCCAAGTCCTTCCGAGCTATTAATGTTTTATGAATATTTTGACAAATCCTTTCGTTTCGATTTTTTTATATTCCACATCTGTTGCACAATTGTTTTTGGTTCCTTCTTTTATTTTATACATCTGGCGATTCAGGATATTCCGTCAGTTAGAATTATTTTTTCTGGAAACTTAGAACCGTCTCCTTTGGTCCCAATACATTCGGTATACCTTTTACTATCTACTTTATCTACCATGTGTCGGAAAAAGGAGATGTGGAGTTACAGGACGTAACAAACTGTTGAATTTTAATCTCTTCAGCCATTTCTTCGTCTTCTTTTATTCCGAACTCAGTGTTTGATTTTTGTTGAATGTTCTTTTTAATTTTAACTATTTTTGTAATAGTTCCTTTGGTTATTTTTTTAATATCGTTCCAGTCAACTTCGAAGCCAAGTTGCATTCACTTTTACTGTGGTAAACACCTTTTGATTTATCAACCACGCTCTGCTACCATGTAAAATTATTTTGGGCGCGTGGATAATTTTTTATAATAAAAACTCTTTAATTCACAAACACTGGTTTATATTTGATTTAGGTTTTACACACACTTAATAAAATAACATAAAAGAATATAGAACGGTATTTAAGGAGGTTTCAATATGTGACACGTCTGTACCCGACGACGACTCTATTTCAAGTGAGGTAGTCCCGATATTAGTTTTATCTTTGGAACAGTAAAGGGGCTTCCCGGACCTTTGTCTTAAGAGGTTTATTCCCTTGCTTATCTAATTGACACAAAGTCACGTAGTGTATCCGGTCTATTAAGAATTATTTATTTGTAAATTGATTCGATCTTATTTAAAGTTAAATTTATAATTATTGTTTGAAGCGCATATATTTTAACAGTTCCAAATAAACTTTTTCATTATATTCACTCAAAGGCAATCCTTTTATTTTTCTACCGTCGTCAAAGTAACCGATCTGTACTTTTTTCTTATACATTATTTTTCAGTGCGTTATTTATCAAAAGTATAGTTAATGTATGGGTCAAGTAATTAATATATAACGTAAATAAGCTTTTATAACTTATTTTTCACTGGAAGATATATGTATAAAGAAAAAAGTACAGATCGGTTACTTTGACGACAGTTGAACAAGAAAAGGATTACTTTAGAAAATAAAATAAAGATGGACAATTGAAATAGATATTGATTATTTGACGCATATATATATATATATTTATTACGCTTTTGAAATATGACGTACTGGACCGTATATATAAGGAAAAAAGTACAGATCGGCTACTTTGACGACAGTAGAAAAATAAAAGAATTATCTTTAAGAAAACATGGTAAAAAGATTAATTAGACTAGATATTGATTATTTAACGTACATATTTGTTATGTCCATGAAATATGATGTACTGTTGTTTTTACCTTGTTTTTTCAAAGATAATCGTTTTGCTTTTCTAATGTCACCAAAGAAGAGGATCTGTACCTTTTTCTTTATATGTACTTTTTAGTGCGTCAGCTGTCAAAAGCATAATAAATATGTATATCAAATAATCAATATATAGTTTATTTGAACTTTTTGTTATGTTTTCTTAAAGGTAATCCTTGTATTTTTCTACTGTCGTCAAAGTAACCGATCTGTATTTTATTCCTTATATATATGTTTTACATTGTGACATATTTCAAAAATATTCCTTCAATGGCTTTAATTTGCTATTTTTCTAAATTTATGGGTAGAGATTGTGCATTCTCCATGCATCTATATAACTACAATTTGAATTTTAATAGAGAAACTGTATCTTGGTCAGATTCTAAATCTAAATGATACTCTAAAAATTAAAATTTTTATTTACTTGATTCAGTGCTTTTATTTAGCAATCAATTGTCTCTAAGTACTCTAACAAATTAATATGTACAGTCTCTAATCCGTCGTTCAATATTTACAATTGCCAGAGCAAGATTAAATCTGAAACTGGCTACGTCGGAAACAAAAAATGTCACTTTTTGTTCAAAATTTAGTTTTCTTCACGCACAGGATTAGAATTTCTATTTCTCTGCATTCGTGGGTAGAGATTATGCGTTTTTAAGCATTTATATAATTTTCTTGTTAATTTTAATTCAGAAAATGTAACTTTATCAGGTTTGCAGTAATAGTTGAAAACTCAGAATCGGTTCTTGTAAACATACAAGGCTCATCCTGGGTTCGTTTTACTCGTTGTCTTAATTGAAATCACTGTGCCAAACAAGAACTTAATCGTACAACGCGTATAGAAACGGGAACAAATTTTCCACTGAAATTTTAACTGTGTAGAGTAAATTTTTGAAGATTTTCATTAAACGTAATTATTTCGACAATAGCTCGACTAGATTAGTTGAATCTTGTGTAGAATCGATTAACACATACTTCTGAATCGTCCGGGCAATTGTAAACTCCCTGGATTAATTCGATGTTAGTTCCTGACACAGTTATTAATTACAGTGATAATTGAAAACTCAGAATCGGTTCTTGTTAACCTATGAGGCTCATTCTGGGCTCGTTTTACTCGATATTTTAATTAAAATTACTGTGCCAAACGAGAACTTAATCGTCTAACGCGTATAGAAACGGGAACGAATTTTCGACTGAAATTTTAACTGCGTAGAGTAAATTTTTGAAGATTTTCATTAAACTTAATTATTTTGACAGTAGCTCGACTAGATTAGTTGAATCTTGTGTAAAATCGATTAATACATACTTCTGAATTGTCCGGGCAATTGTAAACTCCCTGGATTAATTCGATGTTAGTTCCTGACACAGTTATTTATTGCAGTGATAATTGAAAACTCAGAATCGGTTCTTATTAACCTATGAGACTCATTCTAGGCTCGTTTTACTCGTTGTTTTAATTGAAATCACTGTGCCAAATAAAAATTTAATCGTGCAACGCGTATAGAAACGGGAACGATTTTTCCATTGAAAGTTTATCTGCGGAGAGTGAATGTTTGAAGATTTGCATTAAACTTAACTATTGCGGCCGGGGCTCGATTAGATTAGTTGAATCTTCTGTAGAAGCTGTTAATTCATACTTCTGAATCCTCTGAACAATAGTACTCTCGCCGAATTAATTTGTCCTTATTTCTTAACAAAGTTAATATTTACTGATTCTTGTCTAATACCCTAAAAGTTGAAATTTTGATTTACTTGACTCTGTGCTTACATTTTGCTATTAATTGTCTCTAAAAGTTCTATCAAATTAATGTGTATAGTCCCGAATCCCTGGGTTGACGTTTACAATTGCCAGTGCAAGTTTAAGTCTGAAAATAGCTATGTCAGAGCCGAAAAATGTCACTTTTTGTACAAATCTTAGTTTATTTCTCTCAGAGGATTTTATTTTCTATTTATCATCATTCATGTGTTGAGATTATCCATAATATCTAGTGCAACTGTCCATTTTCATCTAATTTAATCAAAAGTAATTATTTGATTTTTCTAATGTCGTCAAAGTAGCCAATCTGTACTTTTATTCTTATATATTTTTTCTAAATCGTAATTTTTCACGAATATCATTAATATATGCATCAAATAATCAATATCTAGTCTATTTGAGTATTTTAAACTTTATTTTCAAATAAAAATTTTTTTATTTTTATAAAGTCGTCAAAGTAACCGATTCATACTCTTTTGCTTATACAGGGTGTTTGAAATAAGGTTTCCTTCCCGGTAACTGTAGATAGATATCGGGAATACAAATCGAAAAGTCAGATATCATTTAGTGAAATTCGTAACCGTTACCGAGTAAGAAATTACTGAATTTTGACAAATTAGCGCGGAGCACATAATAAGTCGGGCGCGGCAGGTGAGAGCGGGTGGGCCTTAGGGAGAGAACGGGGTGAAACGCCGCGCGACGGTGTGGGGTGGGGGTGGGAGGAGTCAACGCGTGGTGTGATAGACAATTGTCGCGCGGCGTTTCACCCCGTTCTCTCCTAAAGCCCACCCGCTCTCACCTGCCGCGCCCGACTTATTATGTGCTCCGCGCTAATTCGTCAAAATTCAGTAATTTCTTACTCGGTAACGGTTACGAATTTCACTAAATGATATCTGACTTTTCGATTTGTATTCCCGATATCTATCTACAGTTACCGGGAAGGAAACCTTATTTCAAACACCCTGTATATATTATTTTAATGTGTCATATTGAAAAAAAAACAGTGATGTATACGTCTGGCACTCAATGTACTCTAATGTATGCAGTCATATATAGTTTATTTTAACGTCGCCAAAGTAGCCGATTGACATACATATATATATATATATATATACAGGGTGTCTCAGCCCATGTGTAAAATCCTATACAGATAGGTAGGTCATAGGGAGATAAATAAAAAAGTTCTTTAACGTTTTGAAAAATTTGCAATACTTATTGAAAAAAAAATTAATTTGTCTAGCGCAAGAGGATAAGGAAGCTATAGGTGAGTGAGCGCGATAGGCGACGGCGCCAATCGCCTGTCGCGCTCACTTGCCCGCAGCTTCCTTGTCGCTCTTGCGCTAGACAATTATTTTTCTCAATAACAATTGAGAATTTTACAAAATGTTAAATAACTTTTATTTATCTCCTAAGACCTATCTGTATAAGTTTATGGGCTGAGACACCCTGTATATATATATATATATTTTGTCACGATGTTTTCTCTCCTCCTCAGGGAGGAGAGTCGCGAGCAAAAAGAGACGTCCGTGCACGGACGGAAAATCCGTGCACAGTCGTGACACGAGGGTTAGGGAGGGAGGAGGGGTCGCGGTTCCTCAACCGTATCCCGGCGCGGGACGGCGCAATCCGATATCAAACTAGTTTTGGGCGCCAGGCACGGGCCCAGCCGTGCCGATTCGATTCACAAGGGCTATTTCCTCTTAATGATCTCCGATAAACTCCAACGGCCGTCACGCGCGGGGGCTAGCTCATCCGAACGGTGAGGGGCGGGGTATCACAGACGGAATTTCTCGGACCGACGGAAACGACAGCACAGAATGATAAGTACGCGAACAGGGCGAATACAATTTTCAGTCTGTTTATTAATACGCAACAGAACGAGACAATTACGACGAGTAACAAGAAAATAACAAAATTATCATAATCATGAGCGGGTTCGATCTTCGCGCGATCCCCTAGAACGTGGCTTGAGTTTTGAACCGCTATTAGATCGCCACGAGTATCTCCCGTAGCTCTCACGCCGGCCCTGACTGTTTTGGTGCCGGCCACGCGCCTCCCGTACACGCGGCGTGTTTTCGCGGGACGCAACGACACACAAGAATTCACGCGTAAGATCGCCCGTCGTAAACGAGATCGCGTGATTTCTTTTCCGACCTCGGCCGCTGCCGAGGGCTCTTCGTGCGGACGCGACGTACGACAGCTTCACAAATAATCGAATTAACCAACGCAAACAAACCGTCCCGGTATGTCTCGCGGGGCCCAACCACCGGCCTTTAGACGCCCGTCGGCTGCCACTCGCTAACGTTACGTCCTTGCCTCGCGACAAGGGTCCACCAGAATAATCTAACGGGCCCGCGTGCCCGTTTTATGTGGTCGGGTATCGTCCAAATCCGCGTCGGTCGCCCCGGGAGGCGAAGGGCTGTACAATACAATAATTCCGCAATGCGGGTGGAAAATCTCACCGAATAAGCACGCCTTGACCTCTTGAGACGTCCTTGCTCTCCCTCGCACTCTCTCTCTCTCTCTCTCGCTCTCGCTCGACCCAGTCGTCTTCGCTCACTCTTGCTATCGCTCGCTAATTCTCGCCGATCGCCCGCCCGTCTATTACGCCGGTCTACACGGAAGAGAGCGAGGACCGCGCGAATTTTCGGCACGAGGCCCGGCGTATCCCCACTCTCGCCTCTTGCGGACTTTTCCGCGCTACGTTACCGATTTCCCGCAGAAGCCGCTGCCCTCACAGAGCCATATCGGTACTAGCCGGTTGGCGCGGGTTTCGGATAGTCCGTTGTCGCAACAAGTTCCCCCGCAGGTTGTTTTCGGCGTTGAAAGGTGTAGGCGACAAGCCTCCTCCACGGCTCTCGGGATGAGTGGCCTCCCATCCCGGGCCCGTATCCGGTCACCCTTTCTTCCGGACGTTCGCGCCTCCACCTATGGTCCGCTCCTTTCGCTTCTCCCGCGGTGAGGACGGTCGGTACTCTCGATAACATACGATAGCAACAGAATCCAGCACCGCAATCGTTAATTACCGCCTCAAAATCAAATACGAACCCTCCGGAGATTCCCGCGCCCCTTTCCGCTTTCTATGCTATTGCGGCTCGTTCAGCGCCGCTGCGTTTGTGACGGCCGCGGGGAGCTGCGACGAAGCAGTCAAAGCCGCCACGTCACAATATATATATATATATATATATATATATATATATATATATATATATATATATCCAAAATGAATAACGAGGATATTGTCGGGGTGCCGTTCGCATTTCACAAATTCGGCATCTCTCTAAAATCCTTCGAGTTCTCCGATGAGTCGACTTGGTTAATGGGCTTCCTTTTGTCAGAGGTTGCGATATGCCGCCAGTAAATGGTGACTATCAAAACCTTAACTTGAGTGAGGGTCCATCCGGTCAGAGAAACTGGAAGAATCTCTAGAATGATGTACGGAGAGATCCGGAGGGAGGAATTTGACGTGATGCCCTGACATTTTCCCTCTATAATTATTTCGTTAATTCAATTTTAAATTGATACCTTTTAGTGGAATCAAACAACCTACGATCCATTAAGAAAAGTCGTGCGCGGAGGAACCGGAAGATTAGGGAATTACGAAAACTAGTACGGAGTTTCTTCATTCAATTCTTGTTCGCGGCGGCGCCAAGAGAGGTCATACCTAAATCTCCAAAACAAAGATCAGAGCGGCCATGGTCGCCTCTTTCTTTCGCTCCTCCCAACTCACCGTTTAACGGCGAGCACTCGGAAGTTGAAGAAAGCTCTCCGCCTCGGACACCTTCACCATCGCGATCAGGAACTCCGACGTCATCCGAGCCTGAGTCGGAGCAGTTCCGCCCTATTTCTCCCTCCTACACTCCCGACGAATCCCTAAATTCCACCAAACCTTCTCCTGGAGCTGCTCCTAGAGCATGCTCCTCTTCTATCCTGTCACCAATTCTTTATCCTGGGGAACCCGAGGAGGTCGGCTCCTTTGCTGAAGACGAAACCGTCTCTTGGCAAGAGCCTGACGGCCCGGATCATTCCCCTTCCCCCGCCCCAAGTGTAGAGTTCCTCGGGGAGCAAGAGGAACCGAGAGCGGTCGTAGACCCTCTCCTCGAACTCCTCCGGAGAACCTGCACTCCGTGGACGGATCCTGTCCCGGAAAGGGCCTTCACCATAAGCCCCGACTATTTCGATCCCGAAGAGATCAGGAGAGAGGCCAGCAGGGTCACTCCTGATCAAAATATCCTCATTTATTATCCCGGGGTGGAACACCTCTTTTTAGCTCCGATTAGGCTCATCGACCGAGTATTTCCGAGGTCGACAGTCCGGATCTCGGAAATAATAGAGATCGACCTGGAGTAACTCTACGTAGTACATACACAACCTACCACGATGTACAGTCACCGGCAATAATGGCCTGTCGCACTGCGGCGACGGCGGCTCCCGTGCGTGAGGTGGGGTAGTGTGCGTGAGGCCTCACCGCGGATCGCGTACGTGAGGCGCGGAACGCCGAAAGGAGCGAGAGGACGGGGGAAAATTTGGTGGGGGGCGTTCTCATGCTCTCTCTCGCTCGCGACCCGTGAGTGTGAGAGAGAAAGCATGAGTGAACGCTAAGGAATTATTATAGGCGCATCTTCGCTCTCTCTCTTGCACGCGTTCGTGTTTATACGGGTAGACAAGGATAGAAGTATATCGCGAGAGTACGCTATTAATTCTAGCGTATACTTTAAGACATTTCGCGACTTTTAACAATCGAAATTAAATACTCATGTTACTTATATTTTAAATATATATTTTTACATTACGTATAATTTAATTTTAAGATAATTTTCGTTTTCTGTCTTGAGAAAGACAATTTTTTTCTCAAGACAGAAAACGAAAATTATCTCAAAATTAAATTATACGTAATAAAATATATATTTAAAATATAAGTAACATGAGTATTAATTTCGATTAAAAGTCGCGAAATGCTTTAAAGTATACGCTAGAATAATAGCGTACTCGCGATATACCTCTTATCTGCCCGTATAAACACGAACGCGAAAGAGAGCGAAGGTGCCCTATTTTGCGTTCACTCATGCTCTCACTCTCGGGTCGCGAGCGAAGAAGCAAACGCTCCCCACAAATTTCCCCCGTCCTCGCTCCTCGGCGTTCCTCATGTACGCGATCCGCAAGGCCTCACGCACACTACCCCACCCGCACAAGCCGCCGTCGCAGTGACAAGCCATTATTGCTGGTGACTGTACATACGCATATACTCATATTTGTTAACATTTAATTTCTCTTCTTTATCCTTAAAATAATTATCACGTTTTCTTTTTTTATTTCTTAAAATATGTTTAGAATGTATCTTTTGTTAAGCCTTATTCCTTTTTCTTTTTATATTATTATTCAGTTAAATTCTTTTAACTTGTTTTTATATTCTAAAATTGTATTTAATTAATATTAAATTCATCGACTCGCATTGTTGAGAATCTAGAATTAGTTATTTTAATTTAACCTAAATATCCTTTGTTGCGAAAAATCACCTCTGGTTCTGTCCCAGGGAATAAGAATTAAATTTCTTTCCCTAAAAAGAACTAGGATAACGCGCTAGCTTCACCTCGTAACCCATTCGAACCCATTCCTAGCGTGTTTACGCGTGGCACCACTAAACACGTGTCACGCAAGGATCAGCTGTTACGTCACTCTCCAGATCTTTTCCTCCCCCTACCTGCTCTCGAGCTTTTTCCTAAGCATCCGAGAAGCGGTTAACAAACTCCTAAAATACTCCTACCCGTGACGTAACAGATGGAAGTATCAAACCACCTTTGCTTTTAGTTAGGAGTAGTTTTAATGCATTTTTATGTGATAAATATTCTGTTGCATCATCTAAAGAATTAGTTCTTGTATTTATAGATTCTATATCACAATACATTAAAGCTCTACGGCATGTTTCACATTTAATTTTTATCCAAACTTTACGAACTACATAACCACATATATAAGCAACGATATTCTTTAAAAAATTACTTATAATTTCGGGTAATTCTAAATTAGTTTTATTTACACCAAAATATTTTTTTCGATGGGTAGTTCATCAGTCAAATTATATTTATTACAAATGCGTATATTAGCCATAGTATTATAAACTTCTGGATTGTATCTATCTAAATAAGCTTTTTTTATCGATTTTGAGCTAACCGTTAAAATTTTAGTATTGTCTTGCATTTCTACATTACCATTTATGGCTTTTATTTCGTTATGAATTAACAATCTTTTGTATGAAGCTCGAAATTGCATAGCAGTGGGGTTGGGACACCAACCACTACGAGCCCGAATTGCACAGAAAAAGAATTCTAAAAGGTTAGGTTTTGACTTAGTTTATAAGTCAATAAATATTTTATTTGGGAATTTGATGCTTTAACGTATGACTCGAATATACTAATTACGGTTAAGCATGCAGAATACATTCCCAAAAATCCAACTTTTCGGGTTGTTGAAAATATAAATTTATTTTCCCCGTTTCGCAATATAGAAATGTAGTTCAATATTTTTTCAATTCGCGGTTTCTATATATGTTCATTTAAAATTCTTAAAAGAGCTTTGTATCCTTGACCATAAGGATTACGAGAATTTAAAAAATCAAATAAAATGTCTATTGAACGAATAAATTCAATCGTTGCTTCACAGTCTTTAAACTCTGCTAAATTAAGTTCTTTTGAACAAAATTCTAACGCGTCAGCTACACTCTGACTTAGAGTTTAAACCGCTAAATTTACTTTCATTTTCATTTTGTAATAATCTATGTGTCTTAAACGTAATTTGTTTCCAGCGCGTAAACTTTCTGAATCTTGTAATTTAGCTAGTTGCACAATGTATCTCCATTCAATTTTTTTGCCATTATTGTCTATTAAAATTTTGCCTTCACCAAATGCATTGCGAATTAATTTTAACATGTGACAAGCATCAAAAATTACATAAACAGGCAAAAAAGTTACTGGATGAGAAAAATAAGGCTGTATTTTATTTTCTGAAAAAACTGCACCCAATTTTCTAACAGTTGCAAAATGTTCGTTAGACCCATCTAAAGTTAATGAAACTACTTGCACACCAATTTCATGCAATTAAATTAAAACATTTTCAATTAATATCGCGAATGTTTCCGATGCAATTCCATTGATGAGGAAGTAACCAACGGGCAGTTTCCAATTACTATCAAGTCCTACAACCATAAAGACCAAAGCATTTTTGGCTTTTTTTTAATGGTCATTTATTTCAATTTCTGGTCCAAAATCAACGTAACCATAAACTTTACCATCTCTACCTCGTTGTGTTCCTTTTTTTATTCTTATCTCATTTATCATTAATGAACAAAGTAATTTTTGATTTTTAATTTTAGCTTCCTCAACTTTTCGTGACAAAGCTTCAAAACGTTCTATAGAAAATCCTGCTTCCCCATCAATGGAATTGTACCATGAACGTAATGTACTTGGTGCAGGCAAAGCTGAATTCATTTTTTCGCGTACATAATTATAAGCTTTTGGAGAATAATAAAAAAGAGTTAATACAAAAGTATGAAAAGCTGGTGGATATTGCATTCTTGAAATTGAATTAGAGTTGCTATTTTTTATAACACGCTGCAAAAATTCTTCGATATCTGAATCATTTATTAATTTCAGAGAACTTAAACAAGCTGCAGAAACTTGAATCTTGACAGATGTACGAAGTTCATTAACAATGTCTCGTAAAGATAATGTTTTCTCCTGAAGAATAATTAATTTCGTTTTTTGTGTCTTAATGATCTTTTTCTTTTCTTTTAACATTTGTTCACAATCATATAATCTACGACGTAATGTTTTAGGAGAACTTTCGTATAGATGATCATGGTCTACAATAGATTTGTAATCTGGTTCTGATTCTGTTTCTACATCTACGAAATTTATTTAATTATTTATTTAATTTTATAAAAATATATATGTGCAACTATCAAAATACAAAAAGAAAAAGAAAAAGAGTAAATAATATAATAGTATAATAAGTATTGTTAATTATTGTTATTTATTGTTGTAACACGGTAATTTCCGGTCCGGAGAGCTTGTCGGAAGCCAGAGTGCGAGTATAAAGAAAACCGAGACTTGGTTTAATCAAAAAAATAAAGAATTAATTAATAAAAGAAAGAAAGAATATTTAGTCAAAATAATACACTTAGTCTAACAAAAGGAATATATATACAGTAATAAACTAAAGAATAAATTGCCACGAAAAACGGCTATCTGCCGTGAGCTGGATTCCCAGGGAACGCTAGTGCGGGTCGCTTCGAGACTTATCCTAGGTAACAGGCCGTGTCGGTCATACAGGCCTCCGCGGATTACAGGACGGGCCGCTCGGGCCGTATCGGACGCACAGGCTTCGCGTTTGCGAGTCGGCGGCGCGGATTACAAACCAGGCCGTGAGGGCCGTATCGGACGCGCAGGCTTCGCGTTCGCGAGTCGGCGGCGCGGATTACAAACCAGGCCGTGAGGGCCGTATCGGACGCACAGGTTTCGCGTTCGCGAGTCGGCGGCGCGGATTACAAACCAGGCCGTGAGGGCCGCATCGGACGCACAGGCTTCGCGTTCGCGAGTCGGCGGCGCGGATTACAAACCAGGCCGTGAGGGCCGTATCGGACGCACAGGTTTCGCGTTCGCGAGTCGGCGGCGCGGATTACAAACCAGGCCGTGAGGGCCGTATCGGACGCACAAGCTTCGCGTTCGCGAGTCGGCGGCGCCGCGACTTAATTCAACCGCGCGCCGGAACGCCAGGGCCGTGTTGGCGCGAAGAAGCGAGGGAGAGAGAGTCGGGAGCACCCGAGTCTCGGGGATGCCGGTGTCGAGGGCGGCCGGGAGCGCCCGGTCAAAGGAAGGCTCGGGAGCGCCCGAGTCTCGGGGATGTTGGTGTCGACAATGGCCGGGAGCGCCCGGTCGAAGGAAGGCTCTGGAGCGCCCGAGTCTCGGAGATGTCGGTGTCGAGGACGGCCGGGAGCGCCCGGTCGAAGGAAGGCTCGGGAGCGCCCGAGTCTCGGAGATGTCGGTGTCGAGGATGGCCGGGAGCGCCCGGTCGAAGGAAGGCTCGGGAGCGCCCGAGTCTCGGAGATGTCGGTGTCGAGGATGGCCGGGAGCGCCCGGTCGAAGGAAGGCTCGGGAGCGCCCGAGTCGAGAAGAGCGAAGTCGGTTTCGGAAGCCGGGTGAGCCCGGTCGAGGAAGTCTTGGGAGCGCCCAAGACCTGGAGGATCGGATGCTGGGGTGCTCCCCAGCGCGGAACAAGGTGCCTCGTCTGCGCTCGAGGCAGCTTATATACCCGTGGGCCCGGGAGTGGGGGCCCCCACTCCCGAGCGGTCGGGTGGCGGTGCGCGGTGTGGGCGGTTGGGCGGCCCGTGTTGCTCGTTGCGTAGATCCGCGCTACTCGCCGCGGGCGGCTGGTCGGCCCGCGCGTAATTTAAACGTGGTCGGGACCGCGCGATTAATTCGGGCGAACGGTGGTGGTCGCGGCGCGGGGTCTGAAGTATTCGTGGCCTCAGGCCACATCACCTCCTTTTTTTACTCAGAGGCCTCCCCCTGAATCTTCCGGCACATCGTGAGTCTGCCATCGGGGGCGAAGCGCAGCAGCCACCTGCCGGTTGCGGTCCGGGCCCGCCACTTCCGGTTGTGGCGGATGGCGGACATCGGCACTGATGTAATTTCGCCGTTTGGAAGCTGGACTGGCACAGCGAGCGGGATGCCCGGCCTCGATGTCCATCCTTTGTCGCGGACGTAGGCGGGTGGCGTTGGCGATGTAACCGCAATTAACGTCGGCGATGGAGCTGCCAGCGGTGTCGGCGGTGGAGCCGCGGGCGTCGTCGTCGGCGGGGCCACTGGTGGCATCGGTGGTGGAGCCACTGGCGGTGTCGTGGTCTGCCTTAGTTCTAGTGCAAATGGCGGCAGTGGCAGAACCGTGGGCGTGTTGGCTGTGGTCGACATCCTGGCTGCCGCTGAGAGGCTCACTGTTCCTCCCCGAGCCCTGGTCGTTGCCGGTTTGGTCGCTGCGGCTGCGGTGGCTGGCCTAATGCGCGGCGCCTTCAGCCTGGTCGTTCCGCCGCGAACTGGCGGTCCTCCTGGCGTGGCTGTCAGCCCCGTCTGGTCTCTATCGGGAATGCTGACCTCGATTCCAGCGACGTTCTTTGGCTCGCGTCGGGCCGGTTGGAGGATTTCCATGGCCCGAATCGTTGGTCCTTGGCGTGGCGGCGAGTTTTGACTACGCCTCATGGGCGGCTTGGCCGATTCTTTTCGCGCCGCCGATGGTCCTGGCGGTTGCACTTGTGGCCGGCTTGTGCCCGGATCTTTCGCCTTGCCTTGATGGGCCTCGGGCGCCGTCGTTTTGGCTGGGCCGCCGTCGGTCCTGCGGTTTTCCGAGGTGGATGTGGCGCCTGTTCTGGTGGGCTGCGCCTTCCTGGCTGATCCCTGCGGGCCTGTCGCCGTCGTCTGTCCTGGCCCTTTTCTTGATCGGGCGGTGGTGGTCTCGGTCGCCCCGGCAACTGAATCCGGCAGAGCCCGCGGACGTCCTTGGCCTTTTCGGGGCGCCTTCGGAAGAGCGGGTGGTAGCTCTTCCAGCCAGCGGGTGTGACTCCGCTGGCTGCCGTCTTCTCGCTGGACGCTCGTCCCAACGCGTGGCACCGGATATCGGCGACTTGGGTCGACCGGCGGAGGCCAGGCCCCTGGCGGCGGGCTGGCTGGCGGCGACTCACTTCCTTCACTAAGGCTTCCAAAAAGTTCGTGCAATTTCTCCCGGTTAGCCATTGCTGCTTTCGGTCGATTGACTGATGATGACCGTGGCCGTGAGCGCTTTATATACCCTACCTGCGGGGCCGTCTCAGTCGCGGATTGGTCGGTTTCTACTGGTGGGGAGTCCGGCTTGAGGTCTTGAATGTGGATGCGCCGCTGCCAACGCCCTCGGCCGTCGCGGAGGTCCACTATCACTGGCGAATGAAATTTGGCCACTGTAAACGGGCCTGAATATTTTGGCGCCAGTTTTGCATTAAAACCGTCGGTTTTCCGCGACAGTGGGTGCTCTTTTTTCCATACGGTGTCGTTGATTCTAGGCCGCCAATCTCGTCGTCGTAGATTATAGGCGGTTTCTTGGCGTTGAAATGCTCGAGCTAGATTAACTCGGACCACTTGAAAGGCCTCGTGCAGCGCGCGCTGAGTTCGGTGCGGCGTTGTTGGCGTGGCGTGCCGACGGTCGTCGGGATGCATAAATGCTAATTCGCGCCCATGGTTCAGGAAGGCGAGCGTATATCCGGTTGCATCGTGTTGAGCGGTGTTAAACGCGAATTGTATGGGACCTAATTGTTCGTCCCAGCGCCGGTGATGTCGTTGCGTGTATTGCGCGATCATCGTCTTGATGGTGCGGTTAGTTTGCTCGACCGGGTTGCATTGAGGGGTGTAGATAGGCGTCGTGCGATGCTGGATGTGCCAGGATGCCAGTAGTCGTTTTAGCAAGCGGGACTTAAACTGCGTGCCGTTGTCTGAGATAACTTGATCGGGGCACCCATGCCGGTACAAGATTCTTTCTGCTATTGCGGTGACCACTGCCCCTGCGGTCGCTTTACGTAACGGCTGGAGTTCCACCCATTTTGAGAACCGGTCCTGCATGACTAATAGCCACGTGTGGCCCCTCCGTGAGCGTGGCAAAGGTCCGATCAGGTCCATGGTGACTTGTTGCCATGGCGCCGCTACTGGTGCTGTGTGTAATTTTCCGGCTGGCTTCGTAGGTGATACCTTGTAGGCGAGGCAACTTTTACATTGCCTTACGAAGCGGGTGATATCGCGAAACATGCCTGGCCAGTAGAACAGTCTGGCCATACGGGCAATGGTTTTGGCGGCGCCAAAGTGTCCGGCATTAACGTCCTCGTGATGTCGAGCTATCGTTTGCTGCCGCTCCGGCTTGGGTACGCATTGTTTCCATTGTGTCGATGGTTCGATTTCTTTGAAATCCAGTTCATGTAAGATGTGACGGAACAGGCGTCCTTTTTGTTCTCGGTAGTCGGGGAAGTTCGCTGGGTTCTCCCGAATTCCGTTGAGGATGCGTTGGTACCAGTTATCGGAGGTTACTGCTTCGGTGCTGGCCACGATCGGCTGTCGGGAGAGTGCGTCGGCCACTTGATTTGCCGCCCCTCGTCGGTAACGCACGTCGAAGTCGAATTGCTGCAGCTCGAACAGCCATCGCCCCAGTCGTCCAGAGGGCTCCTCCAAGCGCTGCAGCCATTTCAATGCCTGGTGGTCGGTGACTACCGTGAAAGAATAACCCTCGATGTATCCACGCATTTTCCGTATACCCCAGACAACCGCCAAACATTCCAGTTCCGTGGCGCTGTAATTTTTCTCCGCCTTGTTGAGTGTGCGGCTGGCGTACGCAACCACCCGTTCTCCTTCCGTCAAGTGTTGTGTCAATACTGCTCCGAGGCCGCTGGTGCTAGCGTCCGTTTGGAGCACAAAGCGGCGGGTGAAGTCCGGGCAGGCCAGTACTGGCGCGGTTGTTAGTGCGGTTTTCATGCCGGTGAATGCCTTCTCCTCGTCAGGACCCCAATTCCAACGGGCGTGTTTCCTGGTAAGTCGTGACAGCGGGGCTGCGATGCTGGAGAAATTCTCGATGCATCGGCGGTACCATGAGGCCATGCCCAGGAACTGTCGTACTTGGCGGAGGGTTGTTGGTGGTGGCCAGTTGGTTACGGCTGACGTTTTCTCCGGGTCGGTGCGTATACCCCGGCGGTCAATTATGTGTCCCAGGTATTTTAACTGTGGTCGGCAGAAATAACATTTCTCTGGATTTAGGCGTAGCTTCGCATCACGCAGGCGCTCGAAAACCGTTCTTAAGTGGTCTAGATGTTCATCGAACGTACGACTGAGGATGATAATGTCGTCGAGGTAAACCAATGCCCACGGCTCGAACTCGGGACCGATCACTGCGTCCAGAAGCCGCTGGAACGTGGCCGGCGCTGAGTGCAGTCCGAACGGTATGACTTTGAACTGCATCAGGCCTCGGCCGGGGACCGTGAACGCAGTGACCGGTCGGCTTTCTGGTCCCAGTGGCACCTGCCAATAGCCGTCCTTCAGGTCCAGCGTAGTTAGGTATCGTGCTCCTCGCAATTTGTCGAGCGTGGCATTAACCTGTGGCAGCGGGTATGCGTCCTTTTCGGTGACTTCGTTGACCTTACGATAGTCGATGCAGAACCGATACCGGCCGTCCTTCTTTTTGACGAGCACAATTGGCGAACTCCACGCTCCGCGGGAGGGCTCGATAATTCCATCTTGCTCCATTCGGTTGACTTCCTGATTTATGACCTCCTGCATGGCTGGGTTGCGTGGGCGGTATCTCTGTTTAATTGGTTGATCGGTTTTCAGGCGTAACCGGTGAGTAATTTTATCGGTAGGCCCGTGCACGTCTCGGAACTTGCCAAGTTCTACCTCGAGAAAATGCTTGAGACGATCCTCCTCTTCTGGTGTCTGCGTAGCCAAACCGGCCTCGTCCAAACCGCATGCTTGTTTTAGTCGTGTACTGCCGGGTGGGATCCGCAGGGTTAAACCGATCCGCTCCCAGAGATCTATCCCTATGATCATGGGCGTGCGGGCGTGCGGCATGATTGTAAATTCGTGCTGGTACGTCTTCCCCTCGTACCAGACCGGAAGTTGCAGACTACCGGCGGTCTCCGTGGTTTCCCCGTCCGCCAGTCTGACCTGCTGTCGATTCGTCTGGCGATGATGGCCCAGGTCTTCGGCCAACCTTGCTACGTCGGCATTGACGCATGATAGCTCGGATCCCGAGTCGAGTAATGCCTCAATCTCGTTGTTCCCGAGCATGATCGGCAGGTGCGGCCGGGGCCGAAACCTTAACTCTGGCTGGTGCTGGGCCGGTCGGCGTGGTCGACGCCCCCGGCCCGTTGTGCGTTTCCCGTCAACAGGTGGCAATCCCTTGTTAGGACGCCGTCCTTACCACAACGGGAGCAAAACTTAACGGCGGGGCGTCGACATTCGGTTCGGGTGTGGCCTCGTTGCTTGCAGCGCCAACAGCACTCTTCTCGGCTATAGGCGACGGCGGCGGCCACTGCCGGTGGTCGACTGGCTTGCTGTTTCTCGGTATGTTCCCTCTCCTGGCGTTTGATATCTTCAAATTCGGCTGCTCGGTTAGTAAGGTCCTCCAAGTTGCTCACGTCTCGAATTCGGATGTATAATTTGTACTCGGGCCTCATATTCTCGTAGACTCGATCCAGGACTTCGTCGGTGGAAAGGTTCCCAGCTCGACGGGCCATGGTTAGCAATGCGGTGGCGTATTGCTTGAACGGTTCTCCCGCTCGTTGTATTCGGCCGTGTATTTCTCGCGTGAGCTGGGCCTAGTATCGGTGGGGCAAGTAATAGTTTTGGAAGCTATCTTGGAAATCGGCCCAACGTTTCCACTGGTCTTGGTTATTTCGGAACCAGAGAAAAGCATCTCCTTTTAACATCTCGGGTAGCCCTAGCAGCAAGAGGTCCCCCGGGTAGCCGTATGCTCGCTGTAATTCCTGGATGCGCTCGAGAAAGGCGAACGGGTCTCTTCCATCGAAGTGGACGCCCCACTTTCTAATTTGATTGATAACTTTCGCGTGATCGGTCAGGCTGACAGATTCGTCCTCACGAGGGGGACTCGTTTCGGCCCGACTGATGGCGGCACCCTCCATACGAGCCTCTGGTGCCGGGGCGTGAAATGGTAACAGTTCCTCCACGTGACTGAATGCTGGAAGCGGTTGGTGCTGCGGTGTGCCAGCCGCGAACTCATCCAGGTGTTTTGAGGCGTGTAGCTCGTCGTCTGGTACCTCCATGAGGATGGCTGACTGTGATTTGCACTGTGGCTTCCGTGGATCGGGTCTATTAAGGGCCATCGGGGGCTTATAGTCGGGATTGGTTTCTACAAACCTTCGAAGTCGGTGTCGTAATTGACTGCAAGGACCGCTATTGTCAATGTGAATTCGCGCTAATTCTTCGGCTAAATCGTTTTTGGACAGTTTGTAAATCCAGCTCTTCATTCGCGTTAACTCAAGTCTCGGCATGGTCAGGTCCCTGTTCGGGCGCCATGTAACACGGTAATTTCCGGTCCGGAGAGCTCGTCGGAAGCCAGAGTGCGAGTATAAAGAAAACCGAGACTTGGTTTAATCAAAAAGATAAAGAATTTATTAATAAAAGAAAGAAAGAATATTTAGTCAAAATAATACACTTAGTCTAACAAAAGGAATATATATACAGTAATAAACTAAAGAATAAATTGCCACGAAAAACGGCTATCTGCCGTGAGCTGGATTCCCAGGGAACGCTAGTGCGGGTCGCTTCGAGACTTATCCTAAGTAACAGGCCGTGTCGGTCATACAGGCCTCCGCGGATTACAGGACGGGCCGCTCGGGCCGTATCGGACGCACAGGTTTCGCGTTCGCGAGTCGGCGGCGCGGATTACAAACCAGGCCGTGAGGGCCATATCGGACGCACAAGCTTCGCGTTCGCGAGTCGGCGGCGCCGCGACTTAATTCAACCGCGCGCCGGAACGCCAGGGCCGTGTTGGCGCGAAGAAGCGAGGGAGAGAGAGTCGGGAGCACCCGAGTCTCGGGGATGCCGGTGTCGAGGGCGGCCGGGAGCGCCCGGTCAAAGGAAGGCTCGGGAGCGCCCGAGTCTCGGGGATGTCGGTGTCGAGAATGGCCGGGAGCGCCCGGTCGAAGGAAGGCTCGGGAGCGCCCGAGTCTCGGAGATGTCGGTATCGAGGACGGCCGGGAGCGCCCGGTCGAAGGAAGGCTCGGGAGCGCCCGAGTCTCGGAGATGTCGGTGTCGAGGATGGCCGGGAGCGCCCGGTCGAAGGAAGGCTCGGGAGCGCCCGAGTCTAGGAGATGTCGGTGTCGAGGACGGCCGGGAGCGCCCGGTCGAAGGAAGGCTCGGGAGCGCCCGAGTCGAGAAGAGCGAAGTCGGTTTCGGAAGCCGGGTGAGCCCGGTCGAGGAAGTCTTGGGAGCGCCCAAGACCTGGAGGATCGGATGCTGGGGTGCTCCCCAGCGCGGAACAAGGTGCCTCGTCTGCGCTCGAGGCAGCTTATATACCCGTGGGCCCGGGAGTGGGGGCCCCCACTCCCGAGCGGTCGGGTGGCGGTGCGCGGTGTGGGCGGTTGGGCGGCCCGTGTTGCTCGTTGCGTAGATCCGCGCTACTCGCCGCGGGCGGTTGGTCGGCCCGCGCGTAATTTAAACGTGGTCGGGACCGCGCGATTAATTCGGGCGAACGGTGGTGGTCGCGGCGCGGGGTCTGAAGTATTCGTGGCCTCAGGCCACATTGTTAATCATTGATATTTATTGTTATTCATTGTTAATTGTTATTTATTGTTCTTTATTGATATTTATTGTTATTTATTGTTTTTTATTGTTATTTAATGTTTTTTTTAAATTAGATTATTAAATTAAAAAATTAGATAAATTATTAAATTACTTTGAGACTTTTCGTTTCCGACAGCAGAGCGAGAGGTTGTGTGTATGAGAGTGTGACTGAAAAAAAAGGTTTTTGGGTGTTAAAAAAAATTTAGAAGCAAAGGGTGGTGTGCGGGGGTAAAGGGGGAGGTTTTTTAAGGAGGGCAAGTAAAGGGAAAGGGTGGAGGTGAGAATAAAGGGAGAAATCTAAGAAAGTACAAGGCGGAGTTGTTTGGAGGTTAGGTTGGCGGTGACAGGGAAAAAACCGAGAGTAAGACAAAGGAAAGAAGGAAGGTAAGGGGGCGAAGGGGAAAGTAAAAGGGAATAAAGACAAAGGAAAGAGGTATAGAACAGCTTAGGGAAAATGAGTGATCAGATGAAGGAAAATATGGAGTTGGGAAAAGAAGAAAAAAGGGAAGAAAAAACGAAGAAGAAAATGAGAAGGCTTGCAAAAGTGGAAATATTGAGGAGGGAAAGGTCTAATAGCTTACTAATAATGGAAGCATGGAAACAAGGGGAAAAAAGAAAGGAAAGACAGGAGAAGAGAGGTAAAATAGAAGGATTGGAAGGATTTAGAAAAAGCGTGAAGGTATATAGGTCGCCGGTGAAAACGACAGAGGAGAGTGGTGAAGGAGGAGTAAGTAAGGAAGGTTTTGAGGAGGTAATAAAAGAAATGAGAAGTGGATTCGCTAGGATCCAAGCACAGATGGAAGAGGTAAGGGAAATTAAGGTGCAGATAAGGAAAGAAATAGAAGACCTAAAAGTGATATGGAAAAGAGAAAAGATAGAATTAGAGAAAAGAATAGATGAAATGGAAAAAAGAATTAAGGAAAAAAAATATGAGGGAGGTAAAGCGGAAATGCCAGCAGAATTATGTGGAAAAGTATTAAGCCTGGGATAAAGAACGAGAATGTTAGAAATGGGAAAAGAAAGGGAAAAGAAAGAATGGAGAAAGAATAATTTGATAATAAGAGGTATAAAAATAAAAAATGAAGATAAAAAGGCGCTGAAGTAACAAGTGGGAGAGATTTTTGAAGCAATAGGCGTAAAAGCAAAAATAGAAGATGTGAATAAGATAGGAGGAGTGAATAAAGGAGGTTTCGGTATGGTATGGGTAAAAATGGAAAACTTTAAAGATAAATTGGAAATATTAAAAGGTAAAGGAAAACTAAAGGATAGGACGGAATGGATAAAAGACGATTTGACGGAATATGAAAGGAAAGTGGAATGGAATATAAAGAGAGAAGCGGAAAGATTAAAAAGAGAAGGAAATCAGGTAAAGATCGGATATAAAAAGATATGGGTAAACAAGGAAATGTGGCTATGGAACGATCTGAAGGAGGAATTGAGAAAGTGGGAAGGAGCAAAGACGTTTGAAACAGAGGGAAATAAAAGGAAGCGAGTGACTGTGGATAAAATGAATGCAAGTTTTTAAAAAGGGGCGGAGGAAGAGAAGAACAGGAATGGGAAAAAAAGAGGACAATAAGTGAGGAAGGAGGAAAAGAAAAGGATAAGGAAGAAAATACGGAAGGGAAAGGAGAAGGGGATAAAGAAAAAGAGGGAAAGAAAAAGGAGAAAGGAAGGAAAAAGGCAAAGACAGAAAATAGGAAAATGAAAATAGTGTTTTGGAATGTGGCAGGAGTAGAAAACAAAGATGATGATTTTTGGAAAGGCATGGAGAAGTGGGATGTGATTTATGTTTCATATAAATGTGTGAAACATGGCTGGAGGAAAAAAGCTGAAAGGAAATATGATATAGGTTGCCAAAGGGTTACAAATGGTTAAACAAGGGGGCAGAAAAGAAAAATAAGAAAGGGAGAGCCATGAGGGGAATGGTGATGGGATGGAAGGAGGAATTGGAAAGAGAAGGAGAATTAGAATTCGAAGATAAGAAAGGAATGATAGGAATAAAGATAAAATGTGGAAGAGTATGGTGGAAAATAGCAGAGGTATATGTAAATGAGGATTTAGAAGACATGATAGAGAATATGAGAAATTGGATGGATGAAAAAGAGGAAGGAACGAGATATTTGATAGGGGGGGACTTTAATGTGAGAACAGGAGAGGAGGGCGGACTATGGGATGATGAAAAAGGAGAAGAAGATAAGGAAGAAAGGAAAAGGAAAACAAAAGATAAAAAAATTACTGGGGAAGGTAGAAAATTTTGTAAAGCGCTGGAAGAAGCGGGATAAAATATAATCAATAGATGTACAAAAGGAGATGAAGTGGGAGAGTGGACATACGTGGGGGGAAAAGGGAAAACAGTAACAGACTATGTGGTTAGTAATGTGGAAACAAAAAGAGAAATAATAGAAATGAAGGTGGGGGAGGAAGTGGATTCAGACCACTTGCCGTTAATAGTGACGATAAAAGGGGAAGGAGGAAAGAGAAAAAGCTGTAAATATGAAAAAAAAAGAGTACGAGGTTAGAATGAAATGAGGAGGAGAGGAAGATATTCAGGGAAAAGTATGAAGAAAGAAGGGAAAGGGAAGACAAAAGAAAAGAAAATTGGAAAGACTTTAGTAACGACTTGGAAAAAATAAAGAAATTAGTAAGAAAAGAAAGGGAAAAAGAGGTGGGGGAAAAACCCAAAGAAAGATGGTGGGATGAGGAATGTAAAAGAAAGAAATATGAAGTGAAGGAAGAATTGCAAAAATGGAGGAAGGGAGAAGGGAACGGGAAAAACTATAAAAAGATGAAAGGAGAATACAAGAAGCTGTGTGAGGAGAAAAAGTTGTAAGAAAAGGTGAGATGGGAAAAAGAAATAGATAAAATTAGAACAGAGGAAGAAGTGTGGAAAATAGTAAACAAAGGAAGGAAAAAAAGGAAGGAAATAAAAGAAAAAATAAAGATTGAAGAATGAGATGAATATTTCAGAGAGATTCTAGGTGGAGTGGAATGGAAAGTTAGAAGGGAATTGGGTAAAGAGAGAGAAGAGGATGTGGAAGAAGACATAGATAGAGAAGAATTTGAGAAAATAATAAGAAAATTGAAAAAAGGAAAAGCAGCAGGGAGTGACGGAATTGAAAATGAGATCTGGAAATGGGGAGGGGGAGACGTAAAAAAGAAGTTATGGGAAATGTGTAAGAAGGTATGGAGGGGGGAGGGGATGCCGGAGGAATGGAGAGAAGGAGTAGTGGTCCCGGTGTTAAAAAAAGGAAAAAGTGAAAAAGTAGAAGAGTATAGAGGAATAACACTGACGCAGACAGCGTACAAGGTGTACGCATCTGTGTTAGCAGAAAGATTAAGGAAGGACATAGAAGAGAAAGGAATACTACCACAGAGTCAGGCCGGTTTTAGAAGAGACATGGGGACAGTGGATCAGATATATGTGTTAAATTATATGATAAACAAGAAGATAAAGGAAAAGGAAGGGAAAATGGTGATAGCATTCATTGATATGAGAGCGGCTTTTGACTCAGTAGATAGGAGAAAATTGGTGGAAGCAATGAAGAAAAGAGGGATAGGAGAGGGATTGATAAGAAGATGTGAAGAAATATTAAAGGAAACGGTGAATAAAGTTAAGGTGAAGGATAAAGAAGGGAAAAGTTTTTGGACGACAAAGGGAGTAAGGCAGGGTTGTCCGCTTAGCCCCAGCTTGTTCACACTTTTGTTGGCAGACAGAGACAAAGAATTAGAAAAAGGAGAATGAAGGGGTATAAGAATAAAAGACAAGAGAGTTTACTCGCTGGCATACGCGGATGACATTGCACTACTGGCAGAAAATGAAGCAGGGATGAAAGGGATGATTAAAAATATGAAAGAATATGTAAAAGGGACTGGAAGTGAATGTAAAAAAAACAAAGATAATGAGGTGCAGAAAGGGGGGAGGGAGATGAAAGAAAGTCAAATGGGTTTGGAAAGGGGAAGAAATAGAGGAAGTAAAAAGTTTCAAGTATTTGGGATACATAATCACGAGAAATGGAGAGTAGAAGGAGCATGTAAAAGACAGAATAAAAAGAGCGGCAAGAATTATGGGGCAGGTCTGGAGTATAGGTATAAGAAAATTCGGAAAAGATTGGGGTAAAAGAATATGGCTATTTGATAAACTGGTATGGTCGGTTATTAATTCTGGCGTGGAAATATGGGGTTAGAAAGAAAGATAAGAGGTAGAGATATTACAGAAAAAATACTTGAGATGGGTACTGGGAGTAAGAAGATATGTACCAGGATATATGGTGAGAGAAGAGCTACAGAGGGATAAACTGAAAGGAAGAGCAGGATTGAGAGCTTGGAAATATGAAAAACGATTAGAAGAAGGGAAAGGAGGAGTTTTAGCTAAATGGTGCTGGGAAGAAGTGAGAGGAAGAGCAAGGGAGGGAAGAAGCAAAGGAAAATGGGAAAAAGAAAGAGAGGAATTTTTTGAAAGATTTGGGTGGTCTGGAAAAGATGTGGAAGATCTAAGAGAAAGAGGGGAAATAAGGGGGGAATATTTGATGGAAAAAGATAAAGAATGGCAAAGAGAGGAAAGATTGGAGAAGATAAGAGGATCAAGGTTCAATAAGTACTATAAAAAAGTAAAAGAGAAAGGGATTCCAGGATATTTGAAATTGGGATGGAAGGAAGAAAAATGGCAAAGAATGGCAAAATTCAGATTAGGGGAGGAAATAAGGGGTAATAAATATTGGGAAGAGGAGGAGAAATGAAAATGTAGAATATGTATGGAGAAAGAAAAAACGTGGGAACATATATGGGAGGAATGCATAGATTGGGGAAACGAGAATAGTTGGGAGAAGATGGTAGAGGAAATTTTGGGAGGGGAAAAAAGGGGGATTGATTGGTTGGAAAGTTTGGAAAGAACAAGGGAAAAAAATAGGAGTGAATGAAAGTATGAAAGAAAAAAGCGTCGGAAGCGGAGGTCCAAAGATAGAATTTAAGGTAGAATTAAGGCGAAATAATGTAAAGAATGAATGGATGTGTGATGTCTCTCTCTCTCTCGATGCGTAGGTAATAGAATAGAAGCGAAAAAAAAAAAAAAAAAAGGCGTAGGATATAAGTTTTACTTTCAGGAAACGGCTGTAAGAAGAAAGAAGATTATAAAAGTAGAAATAGGTTAGAGATAAGAATGAAGTTTTAAGATATATTTTATGAAATTGTAAGTAGAAAATTGGAAAAACAAAAGTCCCGGTGTACCTCCGAGAAGAAAATAAACACCTTATATATATTAAATTACTGTTGCACCACGACGGTGCAAGGGGTCCGTCCTCCCGGTTCTTGTGTATATATTAACGAGGGCCGTAATAAAAGATAACTTTTTATTTTATGTAGATGTCCTTTTATTTTCCTTTGGTTGCGTTCTTAGGCTTCGGGCAGCGTTACCCCGTCGTAGTAATTAACAGAATGACCCGCGGGCGTTCGGTGGCCGCGGGTTTTATACGCGACTGTTGCTAAGGCGGAAAAGCAACAGTCCGCGGATTCCGGGCGCATAGGACAGTGATCGCGTTCGGTCATTGCCTATGCGAAAAGTGCAAGGCGTCGATCGGTCAGCGGATTCCGCGATCGGAAGATCCGATCGACGCTGGTTGTTAAACCGGCCAGCGCCTTCGCGTGCGCGGCCTTGCTGTTGCCAGGGTCGGGTTACAACATTACTTTGAAATTGAAATTCAAGTTCTCTAACAGATTTGCGAATTGGAGATACAGTAGAATTATCTAATTGTACGGATGTTGATGCTGTTATTTCATCATCTGCGAAATTGGAAACAATTTTTTATTAATAGTATAATAAGTATTGTTAATTATTGTTATTTATTGTTAATTATTAATATTTATTGTTATTTATTGTTATTTATAAATATTTATTGTTATTTAGCGTTTTTTTTAAACTAGATTATTAGATTATTAATAAAAAATTATTATTATTATTATTTTTATTTACCTACAATTTCATCACGTAAATTATTATAATTTAATAATGTTGGAATACTGTTTTTTTTTAATGTCCAATATTTATTTTTTTTTTTGTTTAATTGCTTGTTTCAAAATGATTTGAACACAGCAAACTATTTTCAAGAGGCTTCTAATTAGTTTTATTAACAAATTCCAACCATTTGTCCAAAAGTTTTGGTTTTTTTAAAGGAAACCTATTATTAAAAGTAGACATTACACTATAGATAATAATTCTTTAATGCTAATGATTGTGAAATAATACCTAAAAAATGAACATGTTAGATGAACGTTTGCGCTTGCATCAAGAGGCACAATAGTGCCAAGTATAGGCGCAGCGCAATACTGTACCTCTTTTACGCGAAATGAATTATTGAGAAATTTGTAATGTTCAGATCTCAACAACTGTTGAACCGATCGCTTTCTAGTTTAGCTCATCGTGTAGATAAAGGTCGAATTATATCAGAAAAGTGTCTTTATTTTTCCGTTTACGTAACTTCAAACAGAGATATCGCGATATAAAGTTTTTTTTTCAAGACTAAAACTCTTTTCGTCGTCGACTCCAAAAAACGTCCTTTTCATTTTTGCGCCGTTAGATGGTGCGGATAATTTATCGATTGATTCATTGTCAGTTTATTGACATGTCACTGACGTGTGAGGTTATTAGTAATATAAAAAAGCGCCAAATATAAGCGCGCGAAATTAAAATTACTATAAAATGAATAAAATTACCCCCAAAACTACACCCCCTAAAAAAAACATAAAATGTTTATTGTAATATTGAATTTGCGTAATTCTCAATCCCCCCAAAATTACCTTTTTTTAAAAAAAGGTATAAAAAAGCGCCAAGTAAGCGCGTAAAATTAAAATTGCTACAAAATAAATAAAATTATAATCAAAACTAAACCCCCTAAAAAGAAATAAAATGTTTACTGTAATATTGAATACTTTCTATTAAAGTTATGAGATCAAATAATTGCGCCAAGAACCTAAAAAAACTTGAAAATTTTAAATAGTACAAATCATGTAAAACGGTACGAAAGTAGACCTAGGTTTGTCCCAATAATGTAACATAATAATGTAAAAAAGAAAAAACAAAAAAATCTTGGCGCTACTAAATACAAACAAAATTGAACGCAAAAATACAAAACCAAACGCAAAATGCAAAACATTTATCAAATAAACAAAACGTTGATTTACTCGTAATAAAAGCTCGGAGGATTCTGATCTGAGGTCTGATGTAACCGAGTCTGATATAACCGACAAGTCCCTCAGATCCCTTTGTTATCTTACCACCCGCTACGCAGTAAAATGTAAACGTCGGTTATTGCTAAGCGGTTAAAAATCAAGGCTTGTTTACAACGTCTAAACGTTTGAGACGTCGATAAGGCAAAAGGTGCTGGCATTGGGCGTGACTCGGAAGCGTTAGCACGCGGGTCAATTGCCACAAGTTAAATGAAAACAACAAAGTGTTGTAACTTGAGCTCATAGCAAAGAAGATTCGCGTTGCAACCGGCAGGTTACCGCATGCGCCGATTTGCAAAAGGGCATCAATCGGGAATATTCCACCGCAGGTGAATATTCACGGACAATGTCAATTCCCGATCGATAGTCCGAGGAAGAATTCGGCTGATTGGTCAGTTTTTTACTTAGCAACAGCCAAAAATAAAAACGACTCTGAAAAAGACACGCGCGGGCAGTTGAGTTACGATCTACGCGAAGTATACACAGTGCCGCTTAACACGATACACGGAACGTTGTAGAAATGAGGAGCCTGAGCAAAGGAGATCGAATAAACCAACACTATTGTCAATGACTCGTTTTATTTGTTAAATTTCTTTCATCACCGGTGATCCCGGAGACCGGACCTCCTCGCACCGGCTACAGTGCAATAAAGGTACTGTAGTTCCGATAATATGCACTGAGCGAAGCATATTTTTCTTTATTAATGTTATCGCCGCGCCGGTATCAAGAAGATATGTCATCTTTTCTTCTATCGCTTGACAGATAAGTAGGGTAACCAAATTGAGAAAGTGATTTTTGTTATCACCTGTTATATGTGACACTTGGTATTTACGGATGGGTCGCGTTTCGTACCGGCGTGATTCGTGGTCTCCGCGCGTGTCGTCAACTTCTGTTCGTCTCGTTCGCGATGGCACTCTATCTTCTTGGACGGCCGAGTGTACTGTCATTGCATGTCTATTGTATTTCGCGGAGAGGACCTAGTGTCGCGCCTTGAAGGCTGATGTGAGAGGCTTTGTTGTCTCTTTTTAATTTGCGACATTCCTCGAGGGTGTGATACAACTTATAGTAATATGTACAATATTTTGTCGTAGCGTTAATTTACGACGTGGCTTCTGCTCGAAGAAACGATGTGCAAAACGGCTTGTTCGATATTCAAAACCGGGGTGTCTTGTTTTCCGCATTTTTGACAGGTCTCTGAAAAACGGCGGTTCGGAATTTTGTGAACTTTATCGTGTTTTACGTATGATCAAGTTGGCGCGTCTCGCTGTCGATCTTTCGCTGTAGCCCCGGCGATTGCCTCTTGAAGAGAGACGTAGTTTCGCGATCTTACAATTATTTGCAAGTACAGAAGCAGTCCCGTTTGATAGTTCTGCAACACCTGTTTTTATTGCGAGTTCCAAATTCCGCGTTTCTCTTTGGCCGAATAACTTGGGTCTTCGCTAAGCGCGTTATACAATTCCGTTGCGAGGAAATCGGTCTGGTTTTTGTAGGCTTGTGTGTTTTCCCCCGGACGTTGCCACAGATAATTTAAAAGTGCTCTGTCTTCCGTCTTTGCACGTAACTTGCGTCTATCTCTTTGAGAAATTGACGATTTTCTTTGTTTTAAAACGTGATAAGGCGCGGTCGGTCAATTTTGTATAAAGAATTGCCGCGAGAAGTTTATCTTTGTCTTCCGGGTCTATTTTTCAGACCGCGTACTCGCAGGTTTTTGTAAATTTTTTGACCTGATTCTCATTTCCGTCAAAGGAAGGAAATAGAGCTATGGCGTTTTGTAATGTAAGACACTTACGTGGATTGTCTAGAGAGAAACGTAAATCGCTGTCGTTTTGGTTACGTGTTCGTCTCGAGTGAGGTAGCGGTTCGAGGAATCTGCCGGGCCAGACTCTGTATCTCTAGTGACCGCGACAGTGTTCCTTTCCTTCCGTTGTTCACGGTTTCTGTCTCGCTCTCGGCCGTGTTATTGCGCGCGGTTTGGATGTCCGCGTTTTCCTGAAGCGCAGTGGAAGTATCGGTGTTTTCGCCTCGTGCCCTTTGGGCTTCGCGGTTGTTGCCGTTGTCGGTCATTGTGTATATTACGTGTTGCTCCTCGAGGGCAAACAACCCGCTTTCTATCAAGCCGAAAGAAGATCGCTGACTCCGGTGAGTCAGGTTTCCGTTTCCTCGATATTCCGACGTACGTGCGTCGTTGCCATACACATGATCGGGAAGCGCGATTTCATTCGTGAATTCGGTCTGTTCGTTGTCGCTATCACTAAACTCGGTGGTTTCTACAATTTCGCTTGTACGACTTCTTATTTTACTTATTGTGTTTGCCGCTGTGTGCGGAGGACGTGAAAAGATCAGTCGCAAAAGCTCTACTTTTGCGGGATCGTATAACCATGCTAATCTATGTGTACGAGGGCGCAATAAAAATTCTCCGTTCGACACCGGCTAGTCAATTTTGGAGAGTACAAAGATTCGAACTTACATTAACGCAGGAAGTAACATGTCGCTCGCTTTCGCTAATTCCATTACTCATTCTCGCCTGCTTGGCTGCTATCCACTTGACTGTCTTTCTTTCGTGATGTTTACGTTGGTCAGTCCGTGGTTTCCTAGCTTGCACTTATCAGGATTGGCTGCTACGTCCGCTGCTACCTTGATTATTGGGTGTCCTCTTTGTATTAGCACTAGTTGCGTCTACCTCTATCCTGTACTTGCACTTGTATATGTTTGTTGGTTGAAAAAGAAAGAAATTTTTCCTTTTTTTCACTAATTTTCTCTTACTTGTTTCAGATATTCCTCACTTCAAATCACCTGCAGAGTAAAGAGAAAACTCAGCCTCCCGTTCCGGAGAGCAGATCCCACCGCTGCCACCAATTGTTACACCGCAACCGATACGAGAGGGTCCGTTCTCCGGGACTCCTGGTGATAAAGGGAATTTAACAAATAAAACGAGTAATTGACAATAGTATTGTGTTAAATGGCAACAACAATTATTTAATAAAGATAGTACGTGCAGAAGTGACAAATGTACGAAGAAAAGATAATATATAAGAATAAGGGAGATAAGAAAAATGCAAGCTGAAGCGTTGCAAAGTTCCGTCTGTACAAACAATGCGAGTTCAGTAGCATAAGAGCACTAGCCTTGTAAGGATCAAAATTGTAATATTGTTTATATAATAAACATAAAATTTATTGAGATTGCTGGTTTACACTGTGCTTATATTCATCTCCGGAAAAACTTCTCAGCCACGAGTGCAAAATCTTAACATGTTGGATTATTCGATCTCCTTTGCTCAGACTCGCTCAAAACTGTTTTCTATTTGTCACAACAGTCAAATGACAGTGTCCCGTGTGGTCGACAGGTCCGACAGCAGAGTCTGTGTGGGCAGTTGCACTGTATACCGACCGGCTTCATCATGCGTGTAAGAGAGCTGGTAGAAGTGTGTGTGAAGCTGACCTATCATTTTTTGAAAACTCACAAACTATTGAGAGTTCTGAGTTCTTTTTTAATTGTTCTAGAATTCTATATAACTTATACAAATAGTTCAAGTCTTTAAAATTAAAAAATCACATAGTGCAAAGTGAGACACCAACATCACGCAGCGTCTCAAGTTGTCCTGCGACAGCTTTCGTTACAATACCGACTGGATTTTGAAAGATCTGTTAGATAGCAAGTCGTGCACGACCATCGTTTTAGAATTTTCGAATATGAAAAAAGCAGATGATTGCGATTTCGAAACAATAACACGCGTCTCGAAACCACTTAGCAATAGCGGCGTCCATCTAAAGAAGGCGACAGAAGCGTATACTTAGCAACCAGCAGCCGTCACTTCGAATTTGATTGGTTCTTGTTATCGTAAGACAACTCGTGTCTTTCAATGATAGACAAGATGAATGCGACGAACGAAAGACTACGGAAAGAAAAATCTTTACTTTGTTTCTGTACACCGTTGAAAAAACTTCAGAAATACACGACTTCCAAATTCAGAGTGTAATCTTTGATAATCTTTAAAATATAACGTAAAAGTTAATCTTTCCTGTGTTACAACATAACAAGATCTATAGTTCTAGATGTGTTCTGAAAAAAATTCTAACGAGAAAACATTGTTTTTAAATTTTTTTCATAATTATTAAAGCTACAATATTCAAGTATTTACAGATTCGCGGGTTTAGGAACCGTAGGTAGAAAAGATTAAATAATGATCAATAAATACCATATAAATAAGAAAATAAGCAAAGTACAAATGAGAAAATTACGAGCGAAACTCGATACATAAAGAAATAAGAAGTCGCGTCCGCGAGGAGTGAATGCTGGTGATCGACTGACTGGTGATTGTACGTCGCCAGCCGGAAGGTTTTTCCTTTGGCTCCTTTGTCTCTTATCAGTCCTTGGTCCAGGCATCACTCCAGGAAATGATGCAATGCTGTGTCAGTAGAGGCTGATGCAAGGTTTCTAGAAAATTCTAGTTGCCAAACCGGGTTGTTGCTAGGCAAAGGAAGTGATGGAGAAAATCGTGCGCGGCACGATTATTTGTTTACGATAGCGACCAGTCGCTAGAGCTGCTGGTGCCATCATCTGACGAAGTGCGGAAGAGTCCGCATCCACAAATATATTTAAAAAAATGACAAATGTTATATTTCATAGTTTCGCGCTTTATAAAATATTTCTAACGTAGTTCTTTAAATGTATTTAAGCATTTTTCAAAAAGTTATGACCACAAAAATTAATACTTGTTCAATAAAAAAGTTCTATAAATATGGGTAAGACGGTTCTCCATTTTTGCAATTCTGAATTTCCCAAATGACTTTAATCATAGCTTCGAATGTTACTTTAAAGATTCTCCAGATTTCTGGCTACTGGTACAACCGTGGAATTTTTAAACTAATAATACCGTTCGAAAACAGCTTCTTAAGGTAAAAAAAGGTGAGACACTGGTCGAAATCTTGAAGTTATGGCATTCCAATCACACTTTTCTTATAGCTTCGATCGAAATCTTGAAGATTTTCAAGAGTTCTCGCCGCTTGGATATGTAGGCTACGTAAAACGACCGCACAAGCAAGCTGGTGTTCTCAAAGTACTCGACAAACGTATCTTAAGCGCGCGAAAAGTTGTCTTCTGTTGTAACTAGATTTTTTATTAGAGACTCTGCTTTTTTTTAAGCTCGATTTCAAGTAGTAAAACTGAGTGATGCAAAGATCGACAGATCCTTGATGACCAGCGAATTGAATATAGCTCAAAACATCGACCAATCTTCGGATCTGCTAAGTACTAAGTAAAAAGTAAAGTACGGCATCTAAATACGTGGCAGCGTTATGCGGAAAAGCAACAGTTGGGCACTTGTTCCTGACTTGTTGCTTTTTTTTACTGCTTTCAGGTTAAAGAGCATTTTTATGAGACTAACTTGCTGGCTTACGCAAGCTTTTTCAGCCTGACCGAGCAGGTTCTTGGTCATATACAAGGTAATCCATTTAAATTAGGACATTAAAATATCTCAGAAACACTGCGCTAAATCGAAAAATGTTTCATACAAAAGTTGTATGTTTTCGAAGGGGACAACCGGTAGTGACTTTAAGTTTGACCTTGATGTCAAATTTGTAGGTCATTTAAAGGTCAACCTTAAAATTTTAAATAGAAACCTTAATTTTTTATTGCAGATTCTTATTTTTTATCAAAAAGTAAGTAACTTTTATTTAAAACATTTTTTCGAAAAATGTCAACTTATGTCCTTAAAATGTTCTTAAACTCTTTTTAAAAGTCATCTTCAAGATCATTTTAAGGTAATAAGATGACATATTTTGAATGAATGTTTTTATGGTAGAATCCGTAGATCTCCAAATGTTTTTCAACATATATTTATTAGCGAGTAGTTACAATATTTACAATTTTATGTTTGCTGTATTTTGGGCGGCGCCTCTTTTGTTGGGCGCCTTTCAAAATGCCGAGGACTTTTTACTTGCCCTGTCGGCGTTCGCGAAAGCTAATGTGCGGTTTGGAAAGTGTGACCAAGATTGTTCCCCACTTTTCGTCACCTGGGTACTTCAATGGAAAGTTTTCTTCTACTTCCGTCTGAGTAGTTCTATGTTGTCGGAAGATCTCTGCTTGCGTTCCGGTTTCGGCAGTTGGTGTCTTTGTTTGTATTCCGGTATCCACCGAAGAGACTTCTGCTTGTGTTCCGATGTCCTTATGTTGATTCTCTATCTTCAATGGCGTTCTCGGTGGTGACTCGTCGATCGGGATTAGTCTCCAAGATAAGAGCTGAAATCCTTCATCAAGCTTCTTTCTTGGTAGTATCTTCACCTTTCCAGTGAAGTTCTCAATGCTCAGGATCTTCGGCTGGGTCGGCAGATTCTCCTTATCACGCTCAGGTAATGTCGGCAAGAAAGCAGGAGTCACGATCCTCCTAATTCGCTTCCCTCTTCTTACCTTCTTGTAGAGGCGCTTGTTCGTCTAGATATGCTTAGATTACTTTTGCCTAGGGTGCTTCTGTCTCTCAGACCGCACCTTGGCAATTACAACACTAGACTTTCGATTTCCTCAAGAGCAGATCGTTGGCAATTTTGACCGGCCAACTGGTCCAGTATATGACCAGTTGACTGGTCATTTTTACTCCCGAGAATTGAATTTGCCTCCAATCCACCTAGTGGAGTGGAGGCAAACTTCTCTCATTGACAGCTTAACCTGTCACGGTTGACAAATTATTAGGTTAGCTTACGCTGTAGCAGACGACGCATTATGCTGCGTTTACAAAATACGTCGTCCGCTACAGCTTTATACAAAAGTTGTGTGGTATAGAATGAGACATATTGTGATATTATTGGTTTGACCTTCAGGTGGAATGTCAAGATAAAATAAAGGTCAACTTCATATTTTTTAATAAGACCATAATTTTTTAAACATTTCACCTTAACATTCCATCTGAAGGTCAAACCAATAATGTCACAATATGTCTCACTCTATACCACACAACTTTTGTATAAAACATTCTTCCAAAGTATGTCATCTTATTACCTTAAAATGATCTTGAATATGACTTTTGAGAATAGTTTAAGGACATTTTAAAGATATAAGTTGATATTTTTCGAAAAAATATTTCTGTATAAAAATCAAAATTTATAATATGAGTTTTACAAATGAGAAGTACACTTAACGCTGCGGGGATGTTACGCGGTCGTGGCCGGTTTATTTAACGCGAAAAGGCGGGTGTTAGTCCTTCGTATTCGAGCACGCGGCGGCACGCGGTGAGCACGTGTTCGCCTTGTAAGATCCGCACTGAATTTAGGATGAGTTTCTGGTGAGTTTTACTATAGGGTGAGGTTTGTCCTTTTGATAGTTATATAAAGTTTGCAATGAGTCTAAACTGCAAGCACAATTATATTAATTATGAGACCAAAATGTTGCGAAGTCTGACGAGTTACTGAGCACGAGGTTCAACACGCCTCGTGCTGCAGGATGATGTCTTCCAGAAGATTCTTGGCGTGTTGCACACTGCGAAGATGATCTGGATGAGTTGTACTGGAGACAAGGCGATGAGTTGAACGATGAGTTGAACGATGAGTTGAACGATGAGTAGCACGATGAGTAGCACGATGAGTAAGAATTCTGAGAGAAGCACACTGCACGTTGTTGCACACGAGGTGATGCTTGGCACGGCTGAGTGAACACTGATAAGCCTCGAGCCGGCAACGCCTTTGAGAATCGGAGGCAATAATCGAACGATGGATCGATATTGATCCGTCGCCGGTGATCAGCCACGAGGTGCTGCCCCCGCGGCGGTGACATGATTAATTACTAAATTGAAATCTTTTAACAATTTCAGACAAAAGTTACTTACTTTTTGATGAAGAATAAGAATCTGCAATAAAAAGTTGGAGTTTCCATTTAAGATTTTAAAGTTGACCTTTAAATGACCTATAAATTCGACATCAAGGTCAAACTCAAGGTCACCACCGAATGTCCCCTTTGAAAACATACAACTTTTATATGAAACATTTTTCGATTTAGCGCAGTGTTTCTGAGATATTTTAATGTCTTAATTTAAATGGACCACCCTGCACATGTAAGCCTTGAGCTCTTATTTGTTTTGGAGACAATCAAGTTGTTCTTTAAATTCGTTTATTTGCCATCTAGCAGGCGAAACGCGGTTTGAAGCAGACTCTCAGTGATTTTGGCCAGTCCTAATTTACGTACATTGTAAATCGTGTGCGATATTTGATTAAAGAGTTCGCTGAGACTTGCAGCACCGCCACTTGTTGTATGATGCTAACTTACTTCGCCAGTGATAACTGTCACTATGCACGATACTGATTTGCACGTCACGTAAATCAAATTCAGTTCGAAGCTTTAAAATGGCCTTAACTTGCATACGACTGAATGTCGGCTTAAGCGAGCTTCGCCCAGGACGCTCGTCGTGATTGTCAGGATTCGGTCAACTAAGGTTCGCAGATGCACCGAAACGGGTTTTAATTAACAAAACAATAGTTTATTACAAAATAAAAAAATAAGATTAAGATACAAATACGTATGGACGTAAAAAGTAGGTATACGCGCAGTGGCATAAATACAAAGACGCCGCTGATGCGAGAAGTATGTAAGTACAGAATAGACGGACGAAAGAATAATTTGGAACTCGCGGATACGCAGCTGAGCGATGACGGGCGCGATAGCTGAAAATAAGCGGGGACAAATAAAGACGCGGACATTGTCCCAACAGAAATGTAATACGGGAATACGCAACAATGTAACAATAAACGCGAACTTATAAGTATAATGAATACAGACGTGGATTGATAAGTAACTGTCAACAGACGCGGATTTATCGTTTAAATGCCGAACGTACACGGATTTTACAAGTTAAAGGCTAACGAACGCGGTTATACCGGCACGACAGTATGTTGATTACTTTGCGTGGCTTTAGTCGCGTCGTTTGCATGGGCTAGGAGCGGATACACCGGCAAGGCGTCGCTTAGTCGAGATCTCTCGGCCGAAGCGGAGAGCACTCCACACCTGTGATCGCAACAGTGCGAAGATAATTTTTGGTAGGCTTTGAGCGTCGGTGACCGAGGATCGAAAATTCTTGGAGGAGACAGAGTGCGTTCCACTGTTCGAGCTGGTCGTTGCCGGCGGTTTAAACTTTGGTGCCTCTTGGCGCATCAAGCCTCAGGATCTCCTGGTCGAGGCAAAAAGCATTCTACCCCGGTTTCAGCCTGTTAAAAAGCGGATTAGGATTAGATGCTTGCACAAAACGAGTAAATCGAGAACGGGCCCGCTGAGCTCCGGCATCGCCTTTTTATACCTAAAAAAGAGATGGGGCCAAAGTTACGGGGCTCAACGTGATTGGTGCCACTCTTGATCGCGGTGCCGAGGAGCCTGTTGCGGCGCGATTGGGAACGACGGTCCTTGACACCGTCGTTGTGTTTAGCGGAGTTCGGTTCGGTTCGGCTAAGTCCGCGCTTTTAGATTTAGCCGCGAAACGACGATCGATTTATCGTTGTCGTATAAATGTCATTGATTGTGTCTACAAAACAAGATAAGAATACGTGTATGTCTGTATGCTAACACTGCTCAGAACGGAATGCAAGAAGATTAGGATTGATTTCTGCAAGAAGTTTTTCAAATCTTTATTCCTTTGGGAACGTGTAATTTTTTTGTTGCGATGTTACGATTAATTTTTCAAGGGTGCCATTGCTCTCACAGAGCTTTTCTGGAAATTATGTTAGTAACGTTATCTTTCACCGATCGATAACACCGTGCGATTACTTCAAATTTACCGTACTTTGAGAGCTGCGAAACTAGACCTTTTTACGGGGATAACAAATCTGTCAGAACCGGTTCTTGGCTTTTTTGGCAGAGTGACCTCGCATTGTAAAATTAAAAAAAAAAAAATAACGATACATAATTACATTTAAAATTAAATACTAAAGTGGCGTTCCTGAGATTTCTCATACCTAGCTTTAAAATCGAGAATCTGTTTAACTTGCTATTGATCTTTGTTACGACCACGAAAAACTGCAACTGAGCACCAAAAGTTATTACGTCACAGTACATAAATGTACAAAATTTTGAATTTAAAAATTAAATAAATTTAATTTTTACTCCGACAAATAATATAATTAAGTGTTATAATATAAGTGTAATAATATAATAAAGTGTTTAAACAAAATTTTTTAAGTTTAATCTTTTAACCAAATTTACAGTTATATTGGTACCAGATTGGATAAATTAAACAGTTATATTAACCAACTATCTGAAACTGAAAAATATGGATTAAAACGTAAATGGAAAAAGTCGCATATTATTCGTTACCACATTGGAAGTGCAGAGGATCGCAAGCATGTATTATGGACCATAATGTAAATTTATAGCTATGATAACGTGAGATGCAAGTATTAAAAAAAAATATTTTGTAGAAAAAAGAAATTAATATTATAATTAAACGTAGAAACTTTTACTGTGTTACTCGTATATAGAATGTCTAAAATAAAATTTTAAATAAAAAATCCGTGGGGAGGTAATAAAAATTTAAATTAAAGTCAAATGTTATTTCAAATTATTTTGTAAAATTGGCAATCATGATCAAAACTAATCAATTGAAACGCTTAGGCGCACGAGATATAAAAAATTGGGATAAACGTAACAAGTAACGGCGAGTATTTTTTTGTAAAGGAATAAGCGGAATCAAGTTGCGACGATAAACTAGACAAACGCGCTCGCATTTACATAATTTTGCGCTAAAAGAAGTTCTTTGACGTGTTTGCAGAGCACGTTATTAGTATAAGGTGTTTATTTGTCTTTTTAGAGGTACACCAGGACTTTCGTATCCCATAGCTTTTTTTTACATTCTTTTTCATAAACAATATTTACCAACTTAATACTTAACATATAAAAACATATAGAAACATGACATTACATAACACTTTCGCCGCTTTTTCTTTCCTTTCTATTTCCTTTTCCTTCTCTTTAACATTTCCTCCTTTACTTTTACATTTTTCTGCTCGCCACCTTTGAACCTTTCTACTCCTTCGTTTTACATCATACCTTATCTTTAACTTATTTCTATTTTTACAATCTTCTGTCTTCTTATATCAATTCCTGAAAATAAAAGTTTTATCCTACGCCTTTTTATACCTCTACCTTATTACTTATGCGCCGAGAGAGAGAGATCACACTTTCATTCATACCTTAACCTAACCGCCTTATTTACCTCAAATCCTACCCTGGACCCCCGCTTCCGACGCTTTTTATTTTACTTTTCTTTTTTTTTCAACCTCTTTTATACTTCCTTTCACTCCTAATTTTTCCCTTGTCCGTTCCAGTGCTTCTAAGCATTCCGCCTCTCTTCCTTCCCCTCCAAAAATTTCCTCTACCATCTCCTCCCAACTATTCTCGTTTCCCCAATCTATGCATTCCTCCCATATATGTTCCCATGTCTCGTCCTTTTTCAAACATATTCTACATTTTCTTTTTTTTTCCCCCTCCCAATATTTATTTCCCCTCATTTCCTCCCCTAACCTAAACTTTGCGATCCTTTGCCATTTTTCTTCTTTCCATCTTATCTTCAAATACCCTGGTATCCCTTCCTCTTTCACCATTTTATAATATTTATTGAACCTTGATCCTCTTATCTTTTCCAATCTTTCCTCTCTTTGCCATTCTTTATCTTTTTCCATCAAATATTCCCCCCGTATTTCCCCTCTTTCTCTTAGATCTTCCACATCTTTTCCAGACCACCCAAATCTTTCAAAAAATTCCTTTCTTTCTTTTTCCCATTTTCCTTTGCTTCTTCCCTCCCTTGCTCTTCCTCTCACTTCTTCCCAGCACCATTTAGCTAAAACTCCTCCTTTCCCTTCTTCTAATCGTTTTTCATATTTCCAAGCTCTCAATCCTGCTCTTCCTTTCAGTTTATCCCTCTGTAGCTCTTCTCTCACCATATATCCTGGTACATATCTTCTTACTCCCAGTACCCATCTCAAGTATTTTTCCTGTAATATCTCCACCTCTTCTCTTTCCTTCCATCCCCATATTTTCACGCCGTAATTAATAACCGACCATACCAATTTATCAAATAGCCATATTCTTTTACCCCAATATTTTCCGAATTTTCTTATACCTATACTCCAGACCTGCCCCATAATTCTTGCCGCTCTTTTTATTCTGTCTTTTACATGCTCCTTCTACTCTCCATTTCTCGTGATTATGTATCCCAAATACTTGAAACTTTTTACTTCCTCTATTTCTTCCCCTTTCCAAACCCATTTGACTTTCTTTCATCTCCCTCCCCCCTTTCTGCACCTCATTATCTTTGTTTTTTTTACATTCACTTCCAGTCCCTTTTCTTTTACATATTCTTTCATATTTTTAATCATCCCTTTCATCCCTGCTTCATTTTCTGCCAGTAGTGCAATGTCATCCGCGTATGCCAGCGAGTAAACTCTCTTGTCTTTTATTCTTATACCCCTTCATCCTCCTTTTTCTAATTCTTTGTCTCTGTCTGCCAACAAAAGTGTGAACAAGCTGGGGCTAAGCGGACAACCCTGCCTTACTCCCTTTGTCGTCCAAAAACTTTTCCCTTCTTTATCCTTCACCTTAACTTTATTCACCGTTTCCTTTAATATTTCTTCACATCTTCTTATCAATCCCTCTCCTATCCCTCTTTTCTTCATTGCTTCCACCAATTTTCTCCTATCTACTGAGTCAAAAGCCGCTCTCATATCAATGAATGCTATCACCATTTTCCCTTCCTTTTCCTTTATCTTCTTGTTTATCATATAATTTAACACATATATCTGATCCACTGTCCCCATGTCTCTTCTAAAACCGGCCTGACTCTGTGGTAGTATTCCTTTCTCTTCTATGTCCTTCCTTAATCTTTCTGCTAACACAGATGCGTACACCTTGTACGCTGTCTGCGTCAGTGTTATTCCTCTATACTCTTCTACTTTTTCACTTTTTCCTTTTTTTAACACCGGAACCACCACTCCTTCTCTCCATTCCTCCGGCATCCCCTCCCCTCTCCATACCCTTTTACACATCTCCCATAATTTCTCTTTTACTTCCTTCTCTCCCCATTTCCAGATCTCATTTTCTAAACCATCGCTTCCTGCTGCTTTTCCTTTTTTCAACCTTTTTATTACATTTTGAAATTCTTCTCTATTTATATCTTCCTCATTATCTTTTACTCTCTCTCCTCCTATTTCTTCTCTTACTCTCCATTCCACTCCACCTAACATTTCTTTAAAATATCCGTCCCATTTTTCAATCTTTATTTTTTCTTCTACTTCCTTCCTTTTCTTTCTTCCCTTGTTTACAACTTTCCACACTTCTCCCTCTGTTCTAATCTTATCTATTTCTTTCTCCCATCTCACCTTTTCTTGCAATTTTTTCTCCTCACACAGCCTTTTATATTCTTCTTTCATCTTTTTATAATTCTCCTCGCTCCCCTCCCCCTTTCTCCATTTTCGCATTTCCTCCTTTACTTCGCCTTTTTTCCTTCTACAATCCTCATCCCACCATCTTTCTTTTTGTTTTTCCCCCACCTCTTTTTTCATTGCTTTTTTTACTAATTTCTTTGTTTTTTTCCAGTTCCTTACTAAAACTTTTCCAATTTTCCTCCGTATTGTTTTCTCTTTCTTTTCTTTCTTTATATTTTTCCTTGAAAATTTTCCACTCCTCCTTGCTCCAATCAAGTCTCATGCACTTTTTCTTACCATATTTAGAACTTCTCCTCTTTCCTTCTTCCCTTTTTATCGTCACTATTAAGGGTAAGTGGTCTGAGTCCACTTCCTCCCCCACCTTCATTTCTACTATTTCTCTTTTTGATTCCACGTTACTAATCACATAGTCTATCACTGTTTTTCCTCTCCCCCCTACATATCCACTCACCTTCTTCATCTCCTCCTGTACATTCATTGACTATTCCCCATCCCGTTTCTTCCAGAACTTTACAGAATTTTTTTTCTTTCCCTGTAATTTTTTTATCCTTTGTTTTCCTTTTCCTTTCTTCCTTATCTTCTTCTCCTTTTTCATCATCCCATAGTCTGCCCTCCTCTCCTGTTCTCACATTAAAGTCCCCCCCTATCAAATATCTCGTTCCTTCCTCTTTTTCATCCATCCAATTTCTCATATTTTCTATCATGTCTTCTAAATCCTCATTTACATATACCTCTGCTATTTTCCACCATACTCTTCCACATTTTATCTTTATTCCTATCATTCCTTTCTTATCTTCGAATTCTAATTCTCCTTCTCTTTCCAATTCCTCCTTCCATCCCATCACCATTCCCCCCATTGCCCTCCCTTTATAATTTTTCTTTTCTGTCCCCTTATTTAACCATTTGTAGCCCTTTGGCAGTCTGCTTCTTAACCCCTTCCATTTTTTTTCTTCCAAACAAGTTTCACACATATAAATCACGTCCCACTTCTCCATGTTCTTTCAGAAATCTTCATCCTTGTTTTCTATTCCTGCCAAGTTCCAAAAAACTATTCTTACGTGTATATCTTTTGTCTTTGTTTTTTTCCTTTCACTCTCTTTTTTCTCCTCTTTTTTTTCTTTTTTCCCTTTATCTTTCACTTTTCCATTTTTTTCCTTATCCTTTTCTTTTTTTCCTTCTTCTTCTTTTATCCTCTTCTTTTTCAACTCGTATCCTTCTCTTCTTCCGCCCCTTTTTAAAAACTTGCATTCATTCTATCCACTATCACCCTCTTCCTTTTATTTCCTTTTTTTTCAAACTCTTTTGCTCCATCCCATTTTCTCAATTCCTCCTTTAAATCGTCCCTCAGAGCACGTTATTAGCGCTAACATATTATGCTTTCTTTGCTTTATTTATGAAAGACAAAGATAGAAAACGTACTAATGTTTACAACATACTTTCAAATACTCGACTTTAGGGGTGCGTTTTACTTAACGTCTGCAAAGCTTTTAAAATAATTTAAATAAATTTATGATTAAAGAAATGTTAAATAAAGACAAATGCTCACAACCGTTGCAAACATTAATGTGCATTTTTTAAATTGAGTTTTCAGAAACATGTTAATAACATCAATGCATTATTCTATCTTTATTGTTCACGAAGAGTCAAAACACGCGCGCAATTCAGTCAAAAAATAGGAGAGAAATTTGTGGTTTACAACACCTTGTATTTACACTGTACAAATTAATTATTACAATATCGTTCTCTGCGAGAGAGAAAGGAATTAGAATCGTAAGTCGACCAAATTAACGAAATTAGATACAAAAGGACATCCGTTAGTTAACCACGAATCACAGACTATATTAGCGCGTCGAAACAAGAACGACTTATCGAAGAAAAGTGAAGAAGTGCTCGCAAAGAGGCTCCTTTTATAGCCGCGTCCTTCGAAAACAATCTATGTTATTTACAGGTTCCCCGAATATTCTCGAAGTAATACTGCGAACATAACGGAGTTTTTGCGTTACCTGTTGTCATTTTCACAAAACAATCTCGAAAGACGAAGCTCGACCGCATGTTTATGCGCGTTCGCTTTCTCAAAAAGCGACAACGAGAACGCGTGCTTTTTTAGCGCGAAGCCACAGCTGTGGTCTGTTTATGCGAGATACAAATATGACAATTAATTCAACGTTTCTTAAACATTTGTCTTTCATAAATAATAAATAAAAAATAGAATAATATAATATATTAGCACTAATACCACGCTCCTCGCAATCGCCCAAGATCTTCACCGATAGCACTTTTGTTGCGTCCGAAACGTCCCAAATTTTACTCGCCGGGAATCAGGGTATAAAAAGAACTGAGATACTGGTTTGTCTAATAAAAATGGACTTAATTTGCTTCTTAATGAAATACTATTTACAAATATTTTGTCATGTTTACGGTTTCATAAAATTTCTAAGTGTGCGCAAGTTCCGGGCTTGATGACGCGGCAACAGCGGATGTCTTTTGTGAGTGTTTTGTGTGGAACGTTGTTATGCTTTCTGGTTTTGTCCGGATTAAATAAATTATGTAGTTATGCTTTCTTTATGCCACGTTTATTAGAGTACTTCAAAAAATATTTAAAAAGCGCGAATTTTGCGCGCTTCCGTAAGCATTGCGCATCACGCGGCTGCGTGTTTCCGACCGGCGCCGTGTGGAGTCATTGGCCCGTATTCTGAGCTCACTTATAGAAGCGTTTTTAGTTAAAGACGCCTCTAAAAGTGATTTTATAAAAGTGGTCGTAATTTGAACTCATATTTAGAAGCACCTTTAAAAGTGATAGTCACTTTTAGCCTAAATGTGTGCTTTTATCTCAAAAAAGCTATTCTGAACCCACTTTTATAGCACATTTATAGGCTTTCGCTAAATGTGCCGTTAAATGTGGTCTGTAGCACATTTAGCGGCACATTTAACGAAAATCCAATATAGCCGCACCCATGCGATTTGACAGGTAAACCCGTATCGCGACTTAACTAATTAGTAGCGACGTTAATTAATTAAATTAAAAAAAAATATACGCAAAGTTTTTAGAAGTAAACAAAACTCCATGTAGTAAAATTAATTATATTAGAACGATTAAAAAAATTTCAATTTTGAAAATGCACGTATATATAAAAAGTGCCTTCAACTTATCGTGAGTGTTGTAAGAATAATTTCAATCATCTTAAGTTTGTTCTCAGTCACTGCACTGCTGAACTGATTCACACTAGTGCAATAAGTTGGAATAAATCAAATATAATTTGTTTTATTCTAACTTACTGTACCAGTTACAGCGTGTAGCGACTGCAAATAAATTTTTTAATTACCTTAAACATGTTAACCGTGAATATTGTTCACGAAATTAATTATGCGATCGAAGTTCGGGAAGTAAATGCAGTTCGTGATTGTAATCCGCGAGATTTTCGGAATAAAATAAACTCGTTTAAAAGAGTAACAGCAAACGTAACTTATTTTTTTAAACTTAACATTTGTTACACCGTGGTACGGTGCAGGCGTGGGTCCGTTCGCCGGAACGATACCACACACCGAGATGAGCTGTGTGTTAGGTGGAATAAAGATTCTTCCTTTTGATATCTCGAGTGTACACTTTATTTTTCCTGGTGATTGAGTTACAGTAAATACGCGTCACGTGACGTTTGATAGGAATGCCCGCGATAGCTTCCGAGCCGTCGCTCATATACTCCGCCAAGTTGCAACCTCAATGAGTTTCGGCCGCGGTGGTTGACCGGAGAGGTTCGTCAACCGTACGGACTTATTTTAATCGTCGTGTATAAGTTCATCGCCCTGTTTCGACATCGGGCGATAATCCCGAGGTCCTTGCCCAATTGCAAAAGTGTAGGGCGATTTTTGGAAATGGCTTGCAACCAGAGCGCATTCTTTAGAATGCTGCTCAGGTTACAACACATTTCAAACTTTTTTTCATGCCAAATAATATTATATGGCCAATATTCATAATCCGTCCTTATTTTAAAGATTGTTTTAAGTACAGTTTTATTTGGTTTTAAACCAATTACAGAATCATATCATCATCTTAAGACATTGTTTAAAATAATCTTGAAATAAGAAGTAACTATGAATATCGGTCTATAATGAGATATTAATCCCAGTAAAATATTAAGATGAGCATACGCATGGTTCCAAAGTTTTAAAGAAGTGAAAGTGATATTTTCTCATAATTCATCACTTTTCACATTTTTATAGGAATCAATATCGACCCATCATTTAAAAAATATAAAAAAAACATGAATTTTTGCCGTCACTCTTTATAATAAACGGAAAGTTAGACAGAAATATCGGTTAATTAAAGAATATGTGCGTTTTTTGATCGCGTTAAAGAAAAAAAAATTAACTGGTACACATAAATGTACCTTTGTCTTGTGCTAAATTTAATAAACCAAAAAGAAAAAAAAACAAACAATGATAATTACCGAAACTATAGACGGAGATAAACCCGCGACTTCAAACAATTTTTCCGGCTTGCTCACTTCGCGCAAAGTGATTTTCGGTACGATATCCCTAATTCAAGTCGTCGTTGCCCGTTGAGTTACAATGTACGACGATGGTATAAACGCCACGACGAAATTCTAGAAGTAAGTCACGAATCGTGTCGCTGCCCGTTGAGTCACAATGTACGACGATGATATAAACGCCACGATACGTTTACGCGATCGTTTCGATCGCATCGTGTCACACACGCGTTGTCGCATCATTTCGGTCGCACGTCGTCGCATCGTCTTGCTCGCGTGATGTCTTTAACCACGCCTCGCGTATCGCCGCACCGCTCGCTCGCGCGTCGTCGCATCGTTTCGCTCTCGGTCGAATATAATTGTTGACATCTCATAAATAAACGCCCAAATTAAAAAATGGTATGGGACTTTCATACTTGTATTTAAGAGATCTATCTACTCATACCGGGTTAATAAGTTGTAACAAAACACCCTGTATACACGCAACGCAACCAACTTACAAAACGCACGCAAAAACAACCTATGGAATGTCAAAAATGTTCGAAACGCAACTCTCTCCACGGTATACAAGCCGCGCGGCGCGCTATTACAAAGAAAAAATCAATACGTTTCTCGATATGAATTTCGAGCTCGAGAAACCCGAAAATCTTCTTATCACGCACATGGAACGTGCCGTGGCAGGCGCAAATTTTTACACGAGATCCTTTTTACCCCGAAGCTCTCCACGCACAATGTTCTTAAAGTACTCGCCGCACGCTGCTCTCACGCGGTGGCCGCCTGCGATGCAACGTCCCTCGACGCGGCGAACACAGCACACCGTAATACAGCAAGTTCTCCCGATGGCTAGGTGCACCAGGATATTCCCGGTATAATCCCACGGCGCGGCCATGACCATCGTCGCCGTCTTTAACTCTGCACCGTTGCGGTCCTCGTATCGGTACTCTGCGCAGGACATGCCAATCACGTGTCTGGTACATGCTGCTCGCAGGCTTCTACTGTGTATAAAAATGAATTCAAAATGTATAGAAAATGAGTTATTACAAAATTAGAGATTGATGATTAACGCTGCGGGGATGGTAACGCGGTCATGGCCGGTTTAATTAACGCGAAAAGGCGGGTGGAAAGTCCTTCGATTATACGAGTCACGCGGAGACACGCGATGAGCACGTGGCCGGTAGATGAGATCCGCACTGAGTTTAACAATGAGTTTTCACGTGTGAGTTTTCCTGTAAGTCGAGATTTGTCTGTCTAAATGTATTTGAGAGCTCGCCCTGAGTTGAACTGAAATCACAATTGTATAAATTATGAGACCAAACGCTGCAAAATCAAATGAGCTACTAAGCACGAGGTTCAACACGCCTCGTGCTGCAGGATAATGTTTTCCAGATAATTCTTGGCGTGTTGCACACGGCGAGGATGATCTGGATGAGTTGTACTGGAGACAAAGCGATAAGTTGTACAATGAGTAGCACGGTGAGTAAGAATTCTCAGAGAAGCACACTGCACGTTGTTGCACACGAGGTGATGTTTGGCACAGCTAAACGAACAATGATAAGCCTTGAGCCGGCAACGCCTTTGAGAATCGGAGGCAATAATCGAACGACGGATCGATATTGATTCATCGCCGGCAATCGGCCACGAGGTGCTGCCCCCGCGGCGGTAACATGAATAATTAGTTAATTCAAATCTTTGAACACACTGCTTCTCTCTAAAATCTTGTTCCGGTTCTGCTCCTGGTCCAGCCCTTGGCTGGAACCTGTATGCGAAATATAATTACTTGTGACTGAAAAAAATCCCAGCCCTCCGTCACAGAACGGGCACTCACAGTACGATACTATCAGTAACTCGTCGGTTACTCTCCCTCGTCGTGATCAATCCCGCAGGGCAGAAAATCAATGATCCTCACGGGCGGAAAATCAATGGATTTTTGTGGGCGGAAAAATCAATAGATCCTTTCTCGTGGGCGGAAAATTGATGACACTTTTCTGACGGTGTTGGCTTACACGCACAACGTCGTCGTCGTGCACTTTCCCAAGAACGGAAAATCGATGGATCGTGGTTTTCGGTCTCCATACGACTGTAACAAGACCCGTAAACAGGCCCGTTACCAAACTGACCACACCGGCGCGATGGTTCGTTATCTCACCGGTACCGCCGAATTTTCCGTGAATCGGTATGTAAATCGGATCGGTAATCCGACACCGAAACCGCGAGGTAAAACAGGACCTCGTTACTTAAAGGCGCCTCTAAATGTGTGCATAGAATACGGGCGACTTTATCAGCGCGTCTCTAAAGTTGGTCACACATTTAAAGGCGACTTTATAAAAGCGCCTCTAAAAGTGAGCTCAAAATGTGGGCCTTTGTCTTTTGTGAGCTGTCACGGCGGCCTTTAACACGACTAGTTTCTCTGTGAATTAAAGTAGAGTCAGTTTTTCCAAGGGATAGAACTTCTTCAATTCTTGTAATACGATATCCAAATTAAATAATTTTTGATATCTTGCTTTTGTTGGTCTCTAGTTGAATACACCTTTCAACAGTCTAAAAACAACAGGATTCTTTCCAACACTGTTTCCATAGATTAGAGATACCGCAACTCTAGCTGTAATGAGCGTCCCGTATGATGCTCTGTTTTCGAATTTTTTTGTAAGCTATTTAACTATATGACTGGTCTGTGGGTTGATCCCGTCAAAACTTTCTTCAAAACTGAAAGCTGCCGATTCTCGTAGATCTTTAGAATATTATTTCAGCGTTGTATCCGATATTGAGCTTAAAAGAATATTTATTGTACTTTTTTCTATATTCTGTCTCATGAATATCTGTCGAATAATTTTCCGGCCATCAATCCTATCTTCTCAGCTAAAGGATGGTATTTCTTCTTGCAAACCGATAATAACAGATCTCTATTAGGTTTGAAGTAAATTGATGGGGCCACAAGCATGGTTTTCCACAACCATGCTTGTGCATGGAAAACCATGGTTGTGCTTTCCAATTGGGTACAATCAAAATTCCTTGTGCCTGATTCGCCTGGATTTTCTTTAGAACTTTCAAAATTACTGCATGTAGTGGAAAGGTGTAAAAATCGAAATCAGACCAAATTAAGGTGAAAGCATCAACTCCATAAGCACCGGGATCCATTGGTCTCAGATTGCAGACGGGCAACATACGCACACTAAGCACAATGCCGTGTCCGTGTGCGCCCGCAGCGCCTGCAACGCCTCGGCCAGCGTCGGCTGCTGGAAGAGCGCAGACGTATGTCATATCTGACTCTGTCTCTCTAGAACTACAGCCGACGTCGTGATAAACTCATTTCTCACCGATGAGCAAACCTGTAATTTTTTCTTTTATTGCGCAACAGAACATTATTCAATTAAATTATGTACATACGTATATTGATAAATAAAATTTTATTATAAAATTAAATACTGGCCCCATATTAAATGTTATACAGGGTGTTTGAAATAAGGTTTCCTTTCCGGTAACTGTAGATAGATATCGGGAATACAAATCGAAAAGTCAGATATTATTTAGTAAAATTCGTAATCATTACCGAGTAAGAAATTACTGAATTTTGACGAATTAGCGCGGAGCACATAATAAGTCGGGCGCGGCAGGTGAGAGCGGGTGGGCCTTAGGGAGAGAACGGGGGTGAAACGCCGCGCGACAATTGTGGGGTGGGGGTGGGAGGAGTCAACGCGTGGTGTGATAGACAATTGTCGCGCGGCGTTTCACCCCCGTTCTCTACCTAAGGCCCACCCGCTCTCACCTGCCGCGCCCGACTTATTATGTGCTCCGCGCTAATTCGTCAAAATTCAGTAATTTCTTACTCGGTAATGATTACGAATTTTACTAAATAATATCTGACTTTTCGATTTGTATTCCCGATATCTATCTACAGTTACCGGGAAGGAAACCTTATTTCAAACATCCTGTATAATGTATACCGCAATTAAATAATCTAAATAAAAATAAAAATAATAAAAAAAATAAAATATAAAGAGAATAAATAAAATCCACTCTTGGCCAACGTGTACGTATTGTTTTTAAACAAATTACTTATTAATACACATATATTAAAAAATAATTACATGTAATATAATAATAAAGTATAAAAGAATTAATAATTTTGCTGTGTACACCTTTTTTTGTACATACGCACACGTTGTTGCTCAACGGAAACCGCGAGAAGGTGGTGGTCTCTTCCGTCAGGAGGAAATATAAAAAATTGTTTTTTATTATTTAAAATTAAATTAGATAATTAAATAATTAAATAAATAAATAATAAAATAATTAAAAAATTTTAATTAAATAATAAAAACAATTTTTTATATTTCCTACAAATAAAGAAAAAGTGAAAAGAGAACAAAGAATAGATTAGAAGAATAGATAAAAGGATAGGTAAAAAGAACAAGTAAAAGGATAGATAAAGTGAACAGATTTAAAGGATAGAGAACAAACATAGTATAGAACAGTTGTAAAGAAAATAGAAAAAGATAAGTATAGAAGAGCAACAAAAGTAACAGTTATGATTGTTAATTAAGATCACTTTATACAATTTATAATGTATAAAAAGATTAGAAACAGTATTCCATATACATATATATGTATATATAAATGTATACATATATGAATGAACTGTTTACTATTATAAGTTATAAATATTATATATCCATACAATAATATACAAAGCTATTAACAGAATAATATCCTGTTTTTTTATTATAAATTGTCTAAAGTGATCCTCACATTAAAAAAAGCGTATACATGCTTTATTTAATTCTGCAATATATATACATATATATATTGATGGTGTCGATTTTAAAACTTTCCATCTTAATACTTTTTTTTGTTTTAATTTTCAAAGAAAAAAGTTTTAGACCAAAAAGAGAAAACAAAAAATAAAATGTGTTTTATATACAGTTACTCCCAAAAGTATTCGGACACTAATAAAATTTTGCTATGTAGTGATGTATCCGGATAACGTACAAAAGAAATTGACTGAATCATTTTTTTTACAAAACATTATATATTTCTCTTCAATGTTTTACATTTCTAGTCTAATAAATTTTTGTATTTAATGTTTAATAATAATATAAGTGAAAATAAGTTTATTTGGTACCTTACAAAGTATTCGGACAGTTTAAAAATATTTTTTTATAAACTAAAGTTAACATTAATATTTGGTGGCATAGCCTTTTTGTTTTAACACTTCTCTTAATCGTTTGGGCATATTTTTAATTATTATTTGTAAATAATTAACGCTAATTATACGCCATTTTTCTATTAATCGCTCTTTTAATTCTTTTTTATTTAAAATTGGTGTTCTACGGATGTTACGATCGAGTTCTTCCCATAAATTTTCAATTGGATTTAAGTCCGGACATTGTGGTGGCGGATGTAACACTTTGGGACAGTTATATAACAAATATTCTTGTACAATTCTTGATTTATGTTTAGGGTCGTTATCTTGATAAAACTTAAAAGTCCTTCTAATATTTAAATTTTCTGCGGATTTTAACAAATTACTTTTTAAAATGTTTAAATATTTGTTTTTATCTAAGATATCACCGATAAAAACAAGCTCACCGACTCCAGAACTTGTTACAGCCCCAAACCATACACTGCCGCCACCGTGTTTGATAGTTGGTTTTAAATTTTTCCGATTGAATTGTTTATTTTTCTTGCGCCACACCGTTCTTCTTCCGTCACTTCCATACAGGTTAAATTTGCTTTCATCGGCAAATTTAACCTGTATGGAAGTGACGGAAGAATGTGAAATGAACAATTCAATCGGAAAAATTTAAAACCAACTATCAAACACGGTGGCGGCAGTGTAATGGTTTGGGGCTGTATAACAAGTTCTGGAGTCGGTGAGCTTGTTTTTATCGGTGATATCTTAGATAAAAACAAATATTTAAACATTTTAAAAAGTAATTTGTTAAAATCCGCAGAAAATTTAAATATTAGAAGGACTTTTAAGTTTTATCAAGATAACGACCCTAAACATAAATCAAGAATTGTACAAGAATATTTGTTATATAACTGTCCCAAAGTGTTACATCCGCCACCACAATGGGACCAAATCCAATTGAAAATTTGGGAAGAACTCGATCGTAACATCCGTAGATTTTAAATAAAAAAGAATTAAAAGAGCGATTAATAGAAAATGGCGTATAATTAGCGTTAATTATTTACAAATAATAATAAAAATATGCCCAAACGATTAAGAGAAGTGTTAAAACAAAAGGCTATGCCACCAAATATTAATGTTAACTTTAGTTTATAAAATACTGTACCAAATAAACTTATTTTCACTTATATTATTATTAAACATTAAATACAAAAATTTATTAGACTAGAAATGTAAAACATTGAAGAGAAATATATAATGTTTGTAAAAAATGATTCAGTCAATTTCTTTGTATTACATCACTATATAGCAAAATTTTATTAGTGTCCGAATACTTTTGGGAGTAACTGTATCATTAACAAGGAATAAATTCCGTTTTAATGTTATATTTATAACATGTTATACTTTTTCCAAAAATTCTGTGTCTCAAAAAAAATTATTTTGCTTTTTATAAATATAATTAATTTATATAATTGTTTAATACATTTTAACAAAATAAAAAAACTAAATTTATTTGGCAAAAGTTATTGTTACTTTTTAAATTGCATTTTTGTTATATAATAATAATCTTATATTTATTTTTTATATATCTATTTAAAGTTAACTCTATACTTTGTCATTTTATTGTTATTATATTTTTTAAATAAAAAAGGAGTACAATATCTAATATTATTCAATGTGCACAAGGAAAAATTGTATAACGCGCTTTTGCATTAAGTTATATTAATAAAGTATCCTCAGTTTGAATTAACTAAGTGCATCCATATTCTTCAAAATGAGTGTGGAAACTTCTGAATTTTGATAAAATATTGTTTTAAATTATTTCCATTTTAAGAGTGTTTTTTGTCCTTTTGTACTTTTATTTACTCCGGGTTGTGGCATATTTCTTGATTTCAGCTAGGTAGGTCTGTCAAATATGACTTGAATATATGATCACAGAATATGACAGTGTTATCTTGATATACCCAGCTAAAAAGTATACATAGCTATACTTTCATATTAGCCAAAGCCAGAAATGCCAGAAGGAAGGTCTTGCTGAACTGAGAACAGTTTTGAATCTTCTTCAAATCATAATTTTTTTTATTTGTAAAGATGCAGAAAATGTTAATAGTACTTTTCCACATTGGGTCACTTCTTAAATTTCTTGATTTTTTGATAATTATTGGCAATCTTGAATTTCTTGACTTTTTTAAATGTCTCGACTTTCTTGAACTTCTTGACTTTCTTGAAATTCTTGAATTTCTTAACTTTTTAGAATGTCTAGACTCTCTTGAACTTCTTGATTTTCTTGACTGTCTTGAATTTCTTGACAATCTTGAATTTCTTGACTGTCTTGAATTTTTTGACTTTCTTATCTTTATTCAATTTCTTGAATTCCTTGAATTTTCTTCAATTCTTTAAATTCAAGATTGATGTATTTTTTTATTTTACGTTGATATAGTATATCTTCAGTATTATTAATGTTATGTAATTTCTTTTGGAGTATTATATAATATCGATGGAAGGATTATGAAGTTGAGGAATAACTTTAGTTTAATTCAAACTTTCATATAATTCAAAATATACGTTCTAAATCAACATTAACGATATAAACATTTGATTTAATTGATTTTCGTTGTGCACATCATAATCTTAATGACTAGTAATCATTGTTTTTTTTAAATTATAGAATTATCTTAAAATAGTATATATTATAATTTTTATGTAACAATCTTAAAAATTAAAGTCAAAATTTCTGATAATTATGTAAATAAAATTTGCCAAAAAAATTTAATTTTATTAGTTAAATTTTAAAGCAAACACTTTCAATAAAATTATATATTTTTGTCAATAAAAAAACAAAACAATTTTATTTATCTACACATTAAAAATTAAAAACAATCTTTTTCTCTATTTGGTCTTGTAATTAATATATGAATATTACTTGTATATATATTGTATTAAATAAAGCATAAAATCTTTTAATTTTTTGGAATAAAATTTCACTGAAACTATTAAAATGGTACTTCAAAAGATAATGATAATATTGTCAAATACAAATAGTGACATTTTGTTTCTTATAATAACATTCATTTTGTGGCAACCATAGAAAAAATTTTTAATTTATAATCGTTATTTCAAATAATTATATTTTTTTAATTATCGAGTGAAAAATTATTCCAAAAAATTAAGAAAAAATAAACAAATCGAATATTCAATATTTTAATAATAATGAAGGTTTACAAAATCAAGATGTGTCACACCAGAGATCAGGACCCCGTGGTTCGTCACTTCCACAGTATTTTATGACTCCAAACCCTCTCTGTGTGTGTGTGTGTGTGTGTGTGTGTGTGTGTTTTTTCGCGTTTTTTGGATTTAACGCGTTTAAATCCGAAATTTACAAACTACAAATTCCATTTTCTAATATTCTCGCTGTGTCATGCGACAATGCTTCCGTCATGACAGGAAAATATTTATCTCTTAAAACAAAATTGGAAGAAAAATGTAAAAATGCACCAACATTATCATGTCCTTTCCATTCTGCTGCATGTGCAGTAATACCTCATATTTGCGAAGAATTTTTAAGAAAAATTTTTACTTATATTAATAATAGCCCAAAACGTTTAGCCATTTTCAATGAATTTACGGAATGTTTCCAAAATAATACGCATAAATTATGAAAAATTGTGCGACACTCGATGGCTGACACATTATTCTTTTGTCGACAGAGTTTTAGAATCGTAGGATTCAATACAATATTTTTTACACGACATGGTCGTTAATGAAAAATCAAAGCCTGAGGAATATTTATTATCTTTAATGGTTAACGTAGAGACAAAAGCATACTTTCTGTTTTTAAAATATATTTTAAATGTTTTCAATACTTTTAACGCGTACTTTCAAGCCGCCGAAACAAAAATTTATTTACTACAATCTAAATCTGTCGATTTTCTTGTTCAAGTTTGTACAAATTTCTTAAAATTAGACGTTTTAGATAAAATTCTTACAAATTTATCATTTAATGAAACGGATAATTATAAACCTCTTTTCGAAATAACTTTAGGATCAGAATGCGAAGATTATCTCAGTGAATTTGTAACGGTGGCGATTTGCCGTGTCGCGTAGTTTGCCGGATTGAGGCTCGTCGGAGCCAAGGTTCGCTAGAACGACGATAGATCGGGCGGCTAGTCGTGGTCTGGATCGACGGGAGCGCCCGTCGGTGAGACCGAGGTTGCTCGGGCTGGCCCGAGGGGCAGCGGTCGGGAGCGCCCGACCGCGGCAGTGCCGGCGACTGGCTGTCGCGCGGCGGACCCGTTGCCGGACGGAAGCGCCCGTCCGGGGGATCGTGTGAGAGCACGAGGTGCCCCGGAGGTGGCGGCCGTCGGGAGCGCCCGAGGTCTCCAGGAACCTGAAGTTACTCTGCCTTGGGAGCGCCCAAAGCAGCGGAAGACTCTCACCGGGAGCGCCCGGGGACGACTCGGGAGCGCCCGAGTCGAAGAGTACTAGAGAGGGCTTCGGAAGCGCTCGAAGCCTATCGGATCTGGAGGATGTGTGTTCGTGATCAAGATTCGGATCAGACAAAATACTGGCTCTGCCGCGACTCGGCTTATATAGCCGCCGAGATGAGAGTGGGGGAGCTCCCACTCTTACCTCGGCGGCGTGCGCCATCGTCGGGTCGGTGGTCGCTCGCCGAACCTTGCTTGGCGCGCTCGGTATTGTCCGGGTCGGTGTCTGCCCGGGTCCCCCTCAGGGACGGTGTCTGCCGTCTAGTGGCGGGGCCTAAGCCCTCGCCACAAATTAATGGAAGGACATGCAAATGTTGTTACAGTTATACGACAAAACTGTTTACAATTTTATATAACTGCTGCGACAGAAATTAAAAAAAGATTACCAGTTAATAATATATTTTTATATAAACTTCAAGTCTTTTTACCGCAGAAAGCTTTATTTGATAGTAATAGAGATTCAACTTCAATGATGTTTCGTTTATTGCAAAACGTTTATCCGGTTTTGACGAAAATAGTTTAAAGCAAGAATGGCTTACGTTATATTCAGATTTTTCACCTGAAGAAAAACAATCTCTTGCAACAATTAGCTTTGATGAAATGTGGCAAAAAATTTTAAAACGCGAATCAAATCAAAATCCAAATTATCCAGCTTTAATTTCTCTTGTAAACGCGGTAAAGTCACTTCCTCATTGAAATCCTGATTCAGAAAAAACTTTTTCTCTTGTAATACGCATAATTTACTAAAATAATTTTATTTTACAAATGTCATTAAAAAAAAACTATTCACTGTAATTTATGCCACTGATGTACTGTGTATGTATGTGTGTAAAAATATTCTGAGATTTTGTATACCTGCATATCATTAAAATAATATATTATATTACATAAATAGTAATGTTGGTAAAAAATTAGTGTGGAAAAAGAAAAAAAAAGAGCTGGAGAGAAGAGAAAAGAGAGATGGGAGAAGAGAGACAAGAATAAAAAAAAAGAAATTACAAAAATAGACATAGAAGAAAATTGAGAAGAAGCAGTAATAGACATTACATTCATGTAATATAATATATAATAAATAAAAATGTTTAAAAATTAATACATTTTCTTAAACTAATAATCATAACAACAATAATAAATATTATTATTATACATAATAATTAAACAAAAAAAAATAAATAAAATAAACAAATGTCTCTAAAATAAATATATTATAAAATAAAATAGAAAAAACTATAAAATATGTATAATAAAATAAAATCGAAAAAACTATAAAATATATACAGGGTGTTTGATTCGAGGTGTCACGCCCGAAAAATTTAAATAGAGAATTAAATTTTAAGAAAAAAAGTCCTTTACAATTTTTTAAAATTTTCTACCGTTTTTGAGAAAAAAATTAAAATATGTTAGCGTAAGAGTGACAAGGAGGACACGCGGACTGAGCGCGACAGACGACGGCTAGTATTTTTAAGAATGATAGTAAACCGAGCGGCGATAAGAGAGTCGCGGCGAGTCTTCGCGGCGAAGACAAACAAACGCGTTCGCACGATCGATATCATTCACACCGATACTTTAAGGTCGCATCTTATTTATTGTTCACAACGTTTTTAGTAATTGAACGTAAAATGAGAAGGAAATAATGCGCTATCATTTCCTCACCACCTTGCGGTAGATAGCATGGTGCGTTTTTTTTATAGTGGTATCCCCGGTAGGCCTATTCCACTTTTCGCGCTTAATGTAAAAGTTGTTCGAAGTGCCCTCCCCTCTGCTGTAAGCAGAGTTCGGCCCTTCGAACAACATCGCGCGTCGCACGGTGCACCATTTCCGGTGAAATAGTCGCAAACGCCGCAACAATAGCTTCGCGTACGTCATTAACAGTTCTGTTTCGTTGGGGTTCTACTAGATTTTTAATATGACCCCATAAAAAAAAATCTAATACGGTCAAATCTGGTGACCGTGCCGGCCAGGACATTGGGCCACCACGACCCATCCATCTGTCGCCGAAATGCGCATCCAAAACTTCGCACACTGCCAGGCAGGAATGAGCCGGTGCTCCGTCGTGCTGATAGATTATTCGCCTTCTTGTTTCCAGAGGCACGTCTTCTAATAGTCCCGGTAACACATTTTCTAAAAAATGCTGGTAACTTTCTCCGGTTAATCGCGGAGGAAGGAAATGTGGACCGATCTGAATTGAATAAAAGAAAATATGCGTTACAAAATGTTTAATAAAATAATCTGTTATGTTTATACTTACCACTTGATTACCGACGACTCCCGCCCATACATTCACGGTCCATCGATACTGGAATGCTCCTTGTCGTATCATATGCGGATTTTCGTCCGACCAATACAAGTGGTTTCTTGAATTAAAAACACCGTTCGGTGTAAATGTAGACTCGTCGGTCCATAAAATAATATCGGGAAACGATGCGTTTCGCCGACATTTTGCAAGGAACTCTGTAAAATAAATGATTTTTTTAACAATTATTATTCTCTTTAAAATTAAAACAAATATAAATTATTAATAAAAATACCTTCGCAAAACCGGAGCCGTGATCCAAAATCCCTCGGTAAAAGCTGCTGTACTCGTTGATCGTGGTACGGGTGTAACATATTTTCTCGAAGAGTATTGTGCACCGTGTATGTTGATAAATGAAGATGATGTGCCGCACGACGTACACTCATTCTCGGCTGATCAGAGAATAAGTCGAGCACTCGTTCTTCATCTTGCACTTGATGTCGCGCAGGTGCATTATTTCGATTATGCACAAGACATCCCGTCTCGCGTAATCTCTGCACTACGCGGAAAATTGTCCGGTTGCACGGATAGTGTGCTCGCCCAGGAAACCGTTCGATGTATAATTCGGCAGCACGAGTGGCGTTTTCACCGGCTAGCCCATAGGCTATTATCATATCCGTATATTCTTGTGGAGTATAACTTCCCATTTTAACAGATTGTCACACCACGAATACTAGATGACTAGTGACTGCTTTAAAAAATTTTGTTATCACAATTCTTGACAAAAACAATTGTACGTAGATTTTTTGATCGGAAAAATTTACACGTAGATAAAAAACCGATCAAAATCTACGTACAATTGTTTTTGTCAAGAACCCACCTCCCTTCCACTACTACCAGACCTGACCCCAGTCCTTCTACTGGCTTTGCTAAAACCATGGTTTGCAACCGGTTTTGCAAAGCCATGGTAGAAGGACTGGGGTCAAGGTCTGGTAGTAGAAGGGAGGTGGGGTAATATCTTTTGTAAAAGATATATAGCTGCTATGGGCTAGCAACGGACTAGTGCGACGCAGAGTGGGGATGAGGGTATAAATTGGAGGTGGAATCACGCGCGATAGTCAGTATGTCTCAGTGGCCTACGTCGGCAACAACAACTAATGTTCCTCCAGGGTGGACAATAAACGGACAACAGGTACCACCGGGAACAGTACATACAGCTGGTGCAGGTAGAACGCACTACGAGAAACCAAGAATCGTTGAAAACAGAAAACTAATAAATGAAGAAAGTACAAAATTAAAAGAATATTTTAATAAATATAAATATCAATCACAAAATGTCGGTCGACAAGCAGAAACAAGTTTCTCTAATCCTGGCTCAAGTAGAGGAACTCAAGGCACAGATCCATCCTATACTAATCAAGGAATTAGACAAAGGAGGCCTGTTCAGAGACAAGGCACAAGCAGTTCAAGCCGCTTGCCAGTACATGGAAGCAATAACCCAACAGGGCAAATTAATATTGACATCGGATCAGTATCAGACACTGTGCCCTTACTCGGGACAGCCGGTTCGACGAGTCTTGGTTCCTCGGGTGTCGTGTCTGGACTCGCTTCAGCTGGAGGAGCACTAACTCTCGGTGGAATAACAGCCGCTACAGTTAATCGTGTTTTAGATAAAGGAGCAGTACTTCCAGGAACAGATTACGTCGGACCGGGAAATAAAATTAACATAGATGCACCTCGACATGAATCAGACGCTATAGCCAAAGAACACGATATTGCATATGACAGATTATACAAAGGAGCCTCGGCATCCAAAAATAGTGAAGACGAACGTTACGCGCAATTTGAAAAAGCTATTCGCAGTGCCGACAAAGAAGCTATTCAAAAATTTAAATCCCACTGGGATAGAAGGCAAGTGGCAACTCTTGTTGGTCAATATGGTCTTCGTGTGAAAGGATTTCTCGAAGATCTCTTTGGTCATCCGTTGTATCCATCTTTTCCAGGTAAATGTTTTACAATAAACCACCCCTAACGAACGTCCTAATTGGCATCGCTTAAATGAAGGACAAAGACGATACGCTTGAGCAGTACAATCTCGCTTTGGTTCGACGCGGAGTCAAATTTCCAAAACCTGTTACAGAAAGAAACGAAGAACAATTCGACATCGACACAATCGTTAATCAACCTCATCCTGACGAACGAAGAGTTATTGACGAACTTGACGAGTCGCATAGCAACGCAGAAGATCCAGACAAAATCTTGGCTCAACTTCCAGACGCTGCAGAAAGATATTCAAGACTTCGACGAAAGTCACTTTGAAAGCAATTCTCAAAGCCTTAATAATCAACACGATAACAACATGGCTTCTCAATCGGGAATCCCAATGAACGGTCCTCCGTCGAAAAGAGCAAGAACAGAGTCTCAAATGAAATTAACAGGAACTGCTAAAGATCAAGGAAAAAATGACAACCCACTGCAGATTCTGGAGTACGTGCATTTAAATTACCTCATCCGAGTAGTGATATTCACAGTTATGTTAGATATTATAGAAAATTCATAGAATATTTACATTTGGTTTAGCTTATAAACCAATTTTAGATCCAACCGATTTCCTAAAGGCGTTTATATGACAACTCCTCTTTGCGAAGTACCTTGGAATAGACCATTCTGGTATATCAATGAATCAGAATTCAATATTTTACCTAATGGAAGTTCGATTTCATCTTGTGGAATAAAAATTTGTCAAAGAAATGTGAGAGTAGCGTTTCCAACTAATAGTACAGCTTCTAATTTAGCTACTTTAAATCAAAATAAGAATATTATATATTCTATTGGTTTAAACAAAAATGTAGATTGTCTTCCAGTTGAGTATTCCTCTTTTGACGATTCGCAACCCATGGTTCCCACTGGAATAAAAAGATAAAAGATAATACATGGAACGCATTATATACTGAAATGTACGGTAATATTAATAATCATAATGATACAATGCCACGTCATCAGTTTGGTCAACCAATGATGTATAATATATATGCGGCCATAGCTAATGTTAAAGTAGACTGGATCTCCTTACGATGGTTGGCAATGCGTTCAAAATTATTATACAGAAGTAGACGCCGATCATACGTCGGGTACATATATATTGGAAGAACATTATAAACCTAGATGTGGAATGATTAAATATCCTATTACTGCTATTAAAGAGCATACGCCGATGGCGACATTGAAATTCCTCGCGGAAGTCATAATTTGCAACCCCATACGACTCAGATAAATATAAAGAATCGTGAAGCTGAATTAGTAACGCAACGAACAGATCAGTGTAAAGCATTAACAAGTGTTGGAGATATATCGAGATTAATAGAAAATGTGCGTATATCAAGTACGGTTTATTCGAACACGGTCCTCCGATAGCACAACCGTCAATTCACGTTGGTGTTCAGCCTACGTATGCACTGAGTACCCCACAATTGGTCTCAGCGGATTCAAATCAAAATTTTACTGATACTCAAGCACTATTTGAGATTGTAGCTGAATGTGAAATAAATACAGCTTATCCGACTCATAGACCGGGAACAAAAGAGACCAATGTTCCGTTCGACGAACAATACTTCTTTACTAATCAATATATAGATTCATATTCTCCAATGATTGCAGGACAATATATTAAGGATACATCATAGACAATAAATGTTTATTCAATAGATATATTATAATAGTCATATATATCAAATATACATAATGGATAAGGTTTTTTGTTACTATGTTTCAATAAAGAACATGTTTTCCACTTGAAACTGTGTAGTCTTACATCTTTAAAATCCGGTCGGTTAGATATTTGTAAATAATTATTAGATATAAGTAATACAGGAGCTTTAGTATGTATTTTATCTCCCATAAATTTTACTCTAACATTAAAAGCTGCACCTTCGCACAACTTTTTCATATCTTCTATCGCTCCTTCTAATGATATTTCATTCCCAATTATTAATCTTTTTCCAACAACATCTTGTAAAGCAAAATTATTAGTTTTATTGTTTACTCTACCAATATGACCTACGTTAAAAGCAATAGCAGCAAACATATCAAAGAAATAATTTTTTCCACAATTGGGAGGTCCGATAACAGCGATGGCATTGACCTTTGGATTATTGTTCCATCCCAACTTATTGAACCAGTCTCTCAGGTTTGTTAAAAATTCCATAATTTTCTCTTCATCGTCATCGTATTGATAAATTAATAAGGATTTAATCCATTCAAAAGATTCTTCTCTTGTATGATAGTACTCAAATGCATTTAAAGAACTAGCATAAAATACTGGTTCAATTTCATTATATAATTTTTAAAATCACTAAGTAAATACTTGTTATGAATGTGTGTAAAGGTCGCACGCGGCTTCGAAGTGTTTAAGATTAGTTGGATCGTACATAAAATCGCAAGTACTATCAGTACAATATAATTCCTTAATGTGTTTAGCTGGTATACAATACACTTTTCTCAATATGGAGTGAATTTTCTCGGAAACTTTTTCGAACCTTGTTTTCTTTCCATTTCGTCCTGATCCCACAAACGAGCTTTTTCTTTTTTCCTTTCAGAGAGAGCGCTACTCGTTGAAACACCGCTTCGATCGTTTGATTCAACTGAGAGTTCTTGTTCACAGTTACGTCAATTCCTTCGTCTTCCCTAGCCAGAATTTCTGAGGATTCTCCTTGCAAACATTTCCATCGTACAATTTTATCATAATCCGCACATCTTTGTAGTCTTCCTTCAATCCAACAAATTTGCGAAGAGCTCGGCCATTTTGACACGCAGAAATATAGGAGAATGTTTTTCCAGTCGATCGCGTCGAGTTCGTTGATGAACCTGATTCGCCGAAGAGATCGTGAAGTATTTGATCTGAGGTCGGCAGATTGGAAGATTCGGCATCTGCACTGTCCGTTGCTAAAGGCGCAATCATGGACAAAGTGGATGTGGTCTCCTTCGTCGGTATAGATGAATAATTGACCAGGGTAATCGATGATGAATTGACGCAAGTGGTCCAACACTCTTTACGGTGGCTATCAGATTGGAATCGTAACACTGTGCTAATGTATTTTTAGTAGGTCCCCACTTTTGTCTATTAACTGCTGAGAACCACGGATCGACCAGTTCTTGAACTCGACTTGCCAATTGTTTATAACTTTCAGGAAATTTTTCTTTAATTCTTCGTAATCTGAGTGGTTCGTCAAATTCTGATCCTCCATCAAAATGTTGACACGATCCAATAAGGTTATCCAGTTCATCGGTAATTTGGCTGTTTCGTTCGGAAACGAGATCCACAGTTGAGTTATGACTTGATGAAGTGTTTGGCGACTCATCGTGACTCATATGTATCCAACTGTTTGTTCAGTTACTACAGTGGGTCTATGAGACTGAAACGGATAGTCTTCGATATAGAATAATGTCGTAGTAAAACACCTTGAACACCACAACCAGTTTTGTTGAATTTCCTCAATGAAATCAGCACCAGATATAACGCTGCAACAGAATTTTTCATTACTGGTTTTCCAACAGCGTATTGAGGTTTATCGCGATGTATGAACAATACACAATCGAAGCATAAAGCATCGTTGTTATTATCAATTTCGAACCATATACATTTCAAATGATTTTGTTCATAACAAAATTCCGGTACGCCATATATCCAATTGTTTATTGTAAGAAATTCATCCGTACTTGCAACTTCAAATGGTGCTTTGAAACTCAATGTTATCTCGTTGGGTTCCATTGGTGGTATGTAATCATCACACCAATATTTATCAGTCAAGTAATGTTTATGGAGTTTCGATTTTAATGTACTTGGTATATTCAATTGAAATATATATTTTTCTCGTCTTATTGTACAGTTTATAACCTTTCTGGTTAGACTCACCAATGAACCTGGAGATCGTGTACGTGACATGTTACTTCTTCGAAGGTTTGTAGTAGACTGATGTTCTGGAGCTGTTCCACCTCCAATTTATACCCTCATCCCCACTCTGCGTCGCACTAGTCCGTTGCTAGCCCATAGCAGCTATATATCTTTTTACAAAGATATATACCCACCTCCCTTCCACCACCAGACCTTGACCCCAGTCCTTCTACCATGGCTTTGCTAAACCGGTTGCAAACCATGGTTTTGCAAAGCCATGGTAGAAGGACTGGGGTCAAGGTCTGGTAGTAGTGGAAGGAGGGACCTCAACACTACTACCAGACCTTGACCCCAGTCCTTCTACCATGGCTTTGCAAACCGGTTGCAAACCATGGTTTGCAAAGCCGGTAGAAGGACTGGGGTCAAGGTCTGGTAGTAGTGGAAGGGAGGTGGGGTATATATCTTTGTAAAAGATATATAGCTGCTATGGGCTAGCAACGGACTAGTGCGACGCAGAGTGGGGATGAGGGTATAAATTGGAGGTGGAACAGCTCCAGAACATCAGTCTACTACAAACCTTCGAAGAAGTAACATGTCACGTACACGATCTCCAGGTTCATTGGTGAGTCTAACCAGAAAGGTTATAAACTGTACAATAAGACGAGAAAAATATATATTTCAATTGAATATACCAAGTACATTAAAATCGAAACTCCATAAACATTACTTGACTGATAAATATTGGTGTGATGATTACATACCACCAATGGAACCCAACGAGATAACATTGAGTTTCAAAGCACCATTTGAAGTTGCAAGTACGGATGAATTTCTTACAATAAACAATTGGATATATGGCGTACCGGAATTTTGTTATGAACAAAATCATTTGAAATGTATATGGTTCGAAATTGATAATAACAACGATGCTTTATGCTTCGATTGTGTATTGTTCATACATCGCGATAAACCTCAATACGCTGTTGGAAAACCAGTAATGAAAAAATTCTGTTGCAGCGTTATATCTGGTGCTGATTTCATTGAGGAAATTCAACAAAACTGGTTGTGGTGTTCAAGGTGTTTTACTACGACATTATTCTATATCGAAGACTATCCGTTTCAGTCTCATAGACCCACTGTAGTAACTGAACAAACAGTTGGATACATATGAGTCACGATGAGTCGCCAAACACTTCATCAAGTCATAACTCAACTGTGGATCTCGTTTCCGAACGAAACAGCCAAATTACCGATGAACTGGATAACCTTATTGGATCGTGTCAACATTTTGATGGAGGATCAGAATTTGACGAACCACTCAGATTACGAAGAATTAAAGAAAAATTTCCTGAAAGTTATAAACAATTGGCAAGTCGAGTTCAAGAACTGGTCGATCCGTGGTTCTCAGCAGTTAATAGACAAAAGTGGGGACCTACTAAAAATACATTAGCACAGTGTTACGATTCCAATCTGATAGCCACCGTAAAAGAGTGTTGGACCACTTGCGTCAATTCATCATCGATTACCCTGGTCAATTATTCATCTATACCGACGAAGGAGACCACATCCACTTTGTCCATGATTGCGCCTTTAGCAACGGACAGTGCAGATGCCGAATCTTCCAATCTGCCGACCTCAGATCAAATACTTCACGATCTCTTCGGCGAATCAGGTTCATCAACGAACTCGACGCGATCGACTGGAAAAACATTCTCCTATATTTCTGCGTGTCAAAATGGCCGAGCTCTTCGCAAATTTGGATTGGAGGAAGACTACAAAGATGTGCGGATTATGATAAAATTGTACGATGGAAATGTTTGCAAGGAGAATCCTCAGAAATTCTGGCTAGGGAAGACGAAGGAATTGGACGTAACTGTGAACAAGAACTCTCAGTTGAATCAAACGATCGAAGCGGTGTTTCAACGAGTAGCGCTCTCTCTGAAAGGAAAAGAAAAAGCTCGTTTGTGGGATCAGGACGAAATGGAAAGAAAACAAGGTTCGAAAAAGTTTCCGAGAAAATTCACTCCATATTGAGAAAAGTGTATTGTATACCAGCTAAACACATTAAGGAATTATATTGTACTGATAGTACTTGCGATTTTATGTACGATCCAACTAATCTTAAACACTTCGAAGCCGCGTGCGACCTTTTTACACACATTCATAACAAGTATTTACTTAGTGATTTTAAAAAATTATATAATGAAATTGAACCAGTATTTTATGCTAGTTCTTTAAATGCATTTGAGTACTATCATACAAGAGAAGAATCTTTTGAATGGATTAAATCCTTATTAATTTATCAATACGATGACGATGAAGAGAAAATTATGGAATTTTTAACAAACCTGAGAGACTGGTTCAATAAGTTGGGATGGAACAATAATCCAAAGGTCAATGCCATCGCTGTTATCGGACCTCCCAATTGTGGAAAAAATTATTTCTTTGATATGTTTGCTGCTATTGCTTTTAACGTAGGTCATATTGGTAGAGTAAACAATAAAACTAATAATTTTGCTTTACAAGATGTTGTTGGAAAAAGATTAATAATTGGGAATGAAATATCATTAGAAGAAGGAGCGATAGAAGATATGAAAAAGTTGTGCGAAGGTGCAGCTTTTAATGTTAGAGTAAAATTTATGGGAGATAAAATACATACTAAAGCTCCTGTATTACTTATATCTAATAATTATTTACAAATATCTAACCGACCGGATTTTAAAGATGTAAGACTACACAGTTTCAAGTGGAAAACATGTTCTTTATTGAAACATAGTAACAAAAACCTTATCCATTATGTATATTTGATATATATGACTATTATAATATATCTATTGAATAAACATTTATTGTCTATACTGATGTATCCTTAATATATTGTCCTGCAATCATTGGAGAATATGAATCTATATATTGATTAGTAAAGAAGTATTGTTCGTCGAACGGAACATTGGTCTCTTTTGTTCCCGGTCTATGAGTCGGATAAGCTGTATTTATTTCACATTCAGCTACAATCTCAAATAGTGCTTGAGTATCAGTAAAATTTTGATTTGAATCCGCTGAGACCAATTGTGGGGTACTCAGTGCATACGTAGGCTGAACACCAACGTGAATTGACGGTTGTGCTATCGGAGGACCGTGTTCGAATAAACCGTACTTGATATACGCACATTTTTCTATTAATCTCGATATATCTCCAACACTTGTTAATGCTTTACACTGATCTGTTCGTTGCGTTACTAATTCAGCTTCACGATTCTTTATATTTATCTGAGTCGTATGGGGTTGCAAATTATGACTTCCGCGAGGAATTTCAATGTCGCCATCGGTGTATGCTCTTTGAATAGCAGTAATAGGATATTTAATCATTCCACATCTAGGTTTATAATGTTCTTCCAATATATATGTACCCGACGTATGATCGGCGTCTACTTCTGTATAATAATTTTGAACGCATTGCCAACCATCGTAAGGAGATCCAGTCTCTGCTACTTTAACATTAGCTATGGCCGCATATATATTATACATCATTGGTTGACCAAACTGATGACGTGGCATTGTATCATTATGATTATTAATATTACCGTACATTTCAGTATATAATGCGTTCCATGTATTATCTTTTATCTTTTTTATTCCAGTGGGAACCATGGGTTGCGAATCGTCAAAAGAGGAATACTCAACTGGAAGACAATCTACATTTTTGTTTAAACCAATAGAATATATAATATTCTTATTTTGATTTAAAGTAGCTAAATTAGAAGCTGTACTATTAGTTGGAAACGCTACTCTCACATTTCTTTGACAAATTTTTATTCCACAAGATGAAATCGAACTTCCATTAGGTAAAATATTGAATTCTGATTCATTGATATACCAGAATGGTCTATTCCAAGGTACTTCGCAAAGAGGAGTTGTCATATAAACGCCTTTAGGAAATCCGGTTGGATCTAAAATTGGTTTATAAGCTAAACCAAATGTAAATATTCTATGAATTTTTCTATAATATCTAACATAACTGTGAATATCACTACTCGGATGAGGTAATTTAAATGCACGTACTCCAGAATCTGCAGTGGGTTGTCCATTTTTTCCTTGATCTTTAGCAGTTCCTGTTAATTTCATTTGAGACTCTGTTCTTGCTCTTTTCGACGGAGGACCGTTCATTGGGATTCCCGATTGAGAAGCCATGTTGTTATCGTGTTGATTATTAAGGCTTTGAGAATTGCTTTCAAAGTGACTTTCGTCGAAGTCTTGAATATCACTTTCTGCAGCGTCTGGAAGTTGAGCCAAGATTTTGTCTGGATCTTCTGCGTTGCTATGCGACTCGTCAAGTTCGTCAATAACTCTTCGTTCGTCAGGATGAGGTTGATTAACGATTGTGTCGATGTCGAATTGTTCTTCGTTTCTTTCTGTAACAGGTTTTGGAAATTTGACTCCGCGTCGAACCAAAGCGAGATTGTACTGCTCCCAAGCGTATCGTCTTTGTCCTTCATTTAAGCGATGCCAATTAGGACGTTCGTTAGGGGTGGTTTATTGTAAAACATTTACCTGGAAAAGATGGATACAACGGATGACCAAAGAGATCTTCGAGAAATCCTTTCACACGAAGACCATATTGACCAACAAGAGATTGCCACTTGCCTTCTCTATCCCAGTGGGATTTAAATTTTTGAATAGCTTCTTTGTCGGCACTGCGAATAGCTTTTTCAAATTGCGCGTAACGTTCGTCTTCACTATTTTTGGATGCCGAGGCTCCTTTGTATAATCTGTCATATGCAATATCGTGTTCTTTGGCTATAGCGTCTGATTCATGTCGAGGTGCATCTATGTTAATTTTATTTCCCGGTCCGACGTAATCTGTTCCTGGAAGTACTGCTCCTTTATCTAAAACACGATTAACTGTAGCGGCTGTTATTCCACCGAGAGTTAGTGCTCCTCCAGCTGAAGCGAGTCCAGACACGACACCCGAGGAACCAAGACTCGTCGAACCGGCTGTCCCGAGTAAGGGCACAGTGTCTGATACTGATCCGATGTCAATATTAATTTGCCCTGTTGGGTTATTGCTTCCATGTACTGGCAAGCGGCTTGAACTGCTTGTGCCTTGTCTCTGAACAGGCCTCCTTTGTCTAATTCCTTGATTAGTATAGGATGGATCTGTGCCTTGAGTTCCTCTACTTGAGCCAGGATTAGAGAAACTTGTTTCTGCTTGTCGACCGACATTTTGTGATTGATATTTATATTTATTAAAATATTCTTTTAATTTTGTACTTTCTTCATTTATTAGTTTTCTGTTTTCAACGATTCTTGGTTTCTCGTAGTGCGTTCTACCTGCACCAGCTGTATGTACTGTTCCCGGTGGTACCTGTTGTCCGTTTATTGTCCACCCTGGAGGAACATTAGTTGTTGTTGCCGACGTAGGCCACTGAGACATACTGACTGTCGCGCGTGATTCCACCTCCAATTTATACCCTCATCCCCACTCTGCGTCGCACTAGTCCGTTGCTAGCCCATAGCAGCTATATATCTTTTACAAAGATATATACCCACCTCCCTTCCACTACCAGACCTTGACCCCAGTCCTTCTACCGGCTTTGCAAACCATGGTTTGCAACCGGTTTGCAAAGCCATGGTAGAAGGACTGGGGTCAAGGTCTGGTAGTAGTGGAAGGGAGGTGGGGTATATATCTTGTGCCACACTTAACTGAACGTAAAGTATTATCA